>NW_021604619.1:2809937-2833654 GCF_004785775.1 Grammomys surdaster
TTCTTCCTCCCTTCCTTCTTTGTGTATGTGTGTGTATACAGGTGTCACACATGGGGAGGCCTATGTATGGAAACCCAAGATGGCCGACAGAAATTCTTATTGATGGAGTAGGAGTACCTCAGGATAGGATTACACACTGTTCTGTGTAGTTCACTGGTTTTCCTCACGTTTAGCTGCAGCCCCTCTCCACTTCTGAGTCATCAGTCCACATGAAGTTATTCTGAAGTCCAAAGCTCTTGATCCCTTTGTGTTCCCTGCTGTGAGGTGCGGAGAGGGCAAAGGATGCCCGACTGATCTCTGTGCTTCTTCCGGCTCTTAGGGCCTGACAGAAGGCAGCACTCATTGAATGTTTCTTGGAATAAATTAGATTGGAGGCAGAATAAATCCTGCCATGCTGCTTCCATTGCTAATAACTGACTTCTTACCTGCTATGTTTTTTTCAGGAAAAAAAAAAGTCATGATGCAAGCGTTCTAGCTCTGGAGCAAGGTTTTTAACACCGAATCGCTCTTCTGGAGGGTGCATTTACACTTCCATTTACATCTTTGAGTTCCATTTTGTAGGTAGAGTCACACATTTCTATCTATGGATGGCAAGTGTGATCAGATTTCTCCGTAAATTTACCTCAAGTTGAACTGAATAGTAGAAATAAGAACATATGTCTGATGTATCCTAGATGCATAACTTTGCAATTATATTTTGCTGATTTGAATGTAAGAAGGATTAGTTCTTTTGTTTTTTTTGTTTTTCTGATATTGTTTTTTTTGACTCCCTAGTGACGGGAACCACTCCCCCACACTTTCTCTGCTTGGTTTATTATTGGTCTGAGTGCCTTCTGGCCTCTGGTTTGGTACTGTATTTTAGTGGCTTCTAGCCAACCACCCTCTCAGGCTTCTCAGAGCTTGCCAGGCTTTTGGATGAGTCCGGTTATGTTTGCTCTGCTCTCTTGCTTCTGACTGGGAATAGCACCCTGCTGGTTTACCTCCTTTTGAACATCATATGCTCCCATTGTACTTTTCCTGGAGACCTTCACTCCACCCCAGCTCAACAGCCTCAAGCAGAGAGGTCTCCATATGGGGACCATATGGTGTGTCCTTGACTATTCTAAGCTGCTCCCCATCCTGCCCAGCCCTCGGCAATAGTGTGTAAAGCTGGTATGGGTGATCGTACGCATTCAGATAGATTTTTTTCTCTGCCTACACATAAAGGAATATTTAAATCCGCACAAGATAATACGAGTCTATCATATCACAAAATTGAATCCTTTAAACAAATTCTTATGACAAATCGAAAGTTATTCTCTGAGGTAGACCTCATGTGATTGTCCAATTTAATAAGAAAATAAATTGATTAAAAAACACTCTAGAGAAATCAGAATTGATCTTTTGGGTTAAACTGGCATCTTTCCTTTTTGTTATTGCCAGAGAGAAACAGTACACAGAACAGGCTGAATATAACGATGTATCATTTCTCACTTCAGAAACACAGCTAACATGCACCAAGGATATTCGTTATGCTTCAGCTAGTTAGATAGGTAATTTTGGATACCTGTGAAATATGAGAGCCATGACAAGTTAATCCTATGAAATAGGGTCAATTCTTTTGGAAAACAATGCTGGTAACATTTAGTTTTACGAAATGTAATGATTCTTTTTTTGTGATCTTTATAAATGTCTAGTTTTTCCTTTATAAGGCAAGAGGCATTGACTTGAATTATTTGCTGTCTGTTTCTCTCTGTACTCTTATGCCAATATGGCCACGGCATGGCTTGAAGTTGGAACTTGTTTGCCAAATTCTCCTGGCACGAGAGAATCAGAATGAAAGGTGAAGAGGACTGAGGAGGAATAGGGAGTATGAGGTTGTGGAGTGAAGTGCTGGGAGACACCCATGCAACGCAGACCTACAGGGCTCGGTGGGGTTATCTGTAGCCATAGCTGGAACAGAGGCTCTGCATCTTCTCTAAAGCCTTGGATGGCTCTTACAGGTGCATCTGCAGATGGGTCTGAAGTTCTCAGAGATGCATGTGGAAACACAGGGACCCTAAGAGAAACAAAGAGCCTTTTAGTACATTCTCACATATCAGCTGGCAGAATTCCATCTTCATCCAGGTTCCTTTTGATTCTCTTCTTATAAATAGAAAATCTTATCATTATGGGGTGTGTAAATATCACCTACTGGAAGGAGCATTTCTGTCTCTGCCTCCTTTGGCCACACTGAGAGTGGTGACCACAAGACGCTGGTGTGGTGACCACAAGATGCTGGAGTACAGGGCTCTGTCATCTATTTAGTGCAGTCTCAGTTGACAGTGGCTTGCCTAGTTATTGTTAGAATGTGGCTAAGATCCAGTTTTAGAATGGCTATTTATATCTTGGTCCCTCATCTTTCTCTTCTGATGTAAAAATCCAGAATTTGCATGAGTATATGTGATTCTGTGTGTGTGTGTGTGTGTGTGTGTGTGTGTGTTATACAGAAACCATGAAAATGGCTATCAGAAAACTTGTCCTTAGCATTTCAATTGTCACTCCATTGGATGGATACCTGTTATGAAAATGTACATGGTGGACTTTCCCTGTAAGGATATTTCTCTAGAAATAGATACATTCAGAATAGCCTGGAGCTTGTAACATGGGAATGCAGAACAGAGAACCTACCTGTTCCTGCAGTCACAGACACATCTACATGTCACAGGTCCTTCTCTGGGTCCTACACAGACACTGACTCCCCCTGGGTACATCCATCCACCAGTACAGGTGTTGACAGTGGTGTCTGAGTCATCTGTGGGCACTCAGCCACAGCCTTGCCAGGGACTTGTGGAACAAACAGTAAGGAGCTTCGAAAGATGAGAGAAGATAAGATTTCGGCAGAGAAAATCCTTGCTTTTGACTCTTTAGATAGTTAATCCTTCCAAGAATAAACTAAAGGTTCTATAGTACTGATACTGGAATTTCTCCATATGGGTCATGGAAAATTGCTATACTAACCATCCTTAATTTGATGCAGTAGCATGAGTCTTTTATTTAGGAGGGAATTCAGCGTGACTAAGTGAATGCATGAGTTAGGAACTAAGCTTTCTTCTGATACTTCTTTTCCATCATCAGTGATATCAGTTTTTAAGATTAAAGTCTTGTTAGACCAACATCATTGAGAATCTGCATCACAAGGCAGCTGGGAACTATTTGAGAATGCCAGTGATACACACACACACACACACACACACACACACGTACTGATGAGATACCATCTTGGAAGATTTATTCCAAATTAACTGGAGCAGAAGTCAAATTTCCCCTTCGGTGCAATTTTTAAAAATTAAACTTATTCATTGGCGATGTCATACATGTGTCTAATGTACTATGATCACACATACTCTGCACATGTCTTACCCTCCTCTCCATTCCTGTGTAGAAGACCCTCCTCTTTCATTGGTTTCTTGTTTTGTCTTTGTGTCTAGTGACTTGATGTGTTTAACCAGGGACATAAGCTTGGGCATAGGTGTAATACAGTCCCCTGGAGCATAGGGGACCTACCACTGCCTCTGCTGTGGAAGATGATGACTCTCTTTTTTCTAGAATTCTTCCTTAGTCAATAGTTCCCAAGGGAAGGGTGGGCCCATGAGCCTCTCCTGTGGTGGGTATTTGGAGAGAGGGCAGAAGACAATCTTTACTGATGGATAGAAAAAAAGAACTGTTGCAGTGGCCACTTTCCATCTAGATTTACATCCTCCTGGGACTAGATTTACTGCCTCTGGGCTTCCGAGTCACCCATGGGATTAAGGACCAATGTATTATTCCAAATGCTTAACCTGACAGGTTGTTAATGTGAAAATTATTGAAAAGTACTTATGAGCATCGAGTTTCAATCACTTGTAAGTCATTTGAAATAGCCATAACGAAATTATAGCCCACAGCCAGAGACTGTTGTAATGTGGTAACCTTTAGGGAAATCGAAAATCCAGAAGGTTTATGGATCTTGATACCTTGTCCAATCTACAGATATAAGCCAGAATAATATAACCTCACCCAAAGCCTTTAGAATCATGAATTATTAAAATGAGCTGTTATAACGGTTTAAAGGAAAACTAACTCAGATTAGTCTGCAGTTTTATGATACACCCCGAGGGAAGTATGATTGTTTATCTGCTTGTGTTCCAGTGCATTCTACTGAGCTGATCACAGCATTAGGTATATAACAGATTTTAGTCAGATTATAGGAAACTATGTTGAGTTCTCAAGGAAAGAAGTAAAAATCACACGGCATCTTTTCTCAAAAATTTCTTTTCTTTAAAGTTTAGGGTTTCTAGTAGAATAGAAATGTGAAGACTTAGATTTCAAGTAACAAAATTTGAAATGGGCCCATGAGATGTAAATGTTAGCATTGCTGTTATCAGATCTGTGTGGTGAGTCACACTTTTCAAAGCCTTCAATCCTTGGAGACATATTTAGATCTAGAAGGAATGAAACAAGAAATTTTATCTCAGAAAGTTTATAAATGTCTACCATCTGTGTGTTCTTGAGGTTACAGTAATCATTTAAAGGCAAGCATCTCTGCCCTGTGTTTCCCTTTTATGTTTTTCGGTGGTACGCAATCATTTGCCAGCTGTTCCTTTAAGGCATCTCTAGACCCAAGAGCTTACACAGACACTGCATCGTGCCCAATGAGTGGGTGTGGAATACCCTAAAAACACCCCTAAGTGAGAGCATAAACTGTGTATATATGTAATATAAAACAAGGTGTGGCTTACATGCTGAAAATTACTAATGTGTACAGGCATGTACATTGTGTGTACAGGCAGTGGATAGTTCCAATGTTCTGGCCCGGCATCCAGTGAACAGTATAAGCAGGTTCCATGAACAGTGTGCACAGAGGGCGATTGGTTAGACTTTTGAGAGGATGGTTTGAGACTTCAGTTGGAGTGATTGGAGATTTTGGCAACACCTATATTTTAACAAAAGCCTGGGTGAAATGTTATTTTTTTCATATAAAAATGAAGCATTTGACTCTGGGCTGAACATCCATCTGATGACGTGTGTGTTTTCACAGGGCAGTAGAGGCCCGGTAGGACCAGAAGGGTCTCCAGGCATACCAGGGAAACTGGTAAGTGAAGTTTCTAATCTCTATATGTTTACTTTCTGTAAAGCAGGTTTTTTTTTTTTTTAACAGGAAAGGAGAGAAAAAATTGCAAAAGATCATCTAATTAACTGTATATGGCTTTTATAGTTGTTGTATGAGTATGTGAAACTGTCAATATGGCATTTCAAATTGCATCTATGACAATCTCCGTGAGGGTCTTAATCAGTGTGGTTTGTAGAATGCATTTGAAAACCCACAGACGTATGAAGTGCCATGGCTGGCATCTGCCTCTTAGTGGAATGGAAGGGATGAATGCTGGCCTTTGCTGCTTGTGTAGCTCTGTTTACACAGCAGGAGAACCAACAGCCTGCTGCTGGGGCATTGGCTGAAAGAGCTCACTGTTGCTAAGTTGTGTAGAGGGAATTCAGAGGTGGGGTGGAAGGTAGGAGGCCACCCACCCCTCTTCTCCTGGGATGTAGGAATGAGGCAGCACTAAACCAACCACACATTAACTTTACACAAGAGTTGATACCCCAGGGCCCCCGTCTGGCTTGTCAACTTTGAGCATCGAGGACACAGTGACTCTGAAGATTTTCTGTTTGTTTTCCAGGGATCTGTTGGCAGCCCTGGCCTTCCTGGCTTGCCTGGGCCCCCTGGACTTCCTGGAATGAAAGGAGACAGGGTAAGATATCCAGCACTTTACAAGGTTTTGTGTGCCCTCCCCTTTTAAATCTGCCATGTTGACTCCTTCTTTGTTGAGAAATCAAGGTTGCTTTACCTAGTGAAGACTTTCTCTATGGATTATTATGAGGAAATATAGTGAAAGACGTGTTAAATGACTGAGAGTTGACATTCCAAACAAAACAAAACTAACTTTCCAGAAGGAAGAAAAATAAAGGCCGAGGAGGAAAAATAAAAGTATCAGTTGTAGTTATAGTTTTTACTTAGTTCTGAATTTTTGTTCCTACCAAGTGAAAGAGATTTAGGGAACAATTGTGTGGAGACCAGGTCTCCTCTGATCTTCAATGAAGTGGTGAGAACTGGGGAGCTCTCTCCCATCTCTTTATCCATCAGCTCATTCAAGGATATTGGCTCTTCTGAAATGATGCGCGCAACTCCAAATGCTGAAAAATGTTAAATTTTATTCACTCCAGGGTGTATTCGGTGAACCAGGTCCCAAGGGTGAACAGGTAAGCATTACGTGCAATTAGAGGTGTCAGTATTTGCCGCTTTACGAGGATAGCACTGGCTGGCTTGTGGGTGTGGTGTACCGATGAAGGCTCACAGCTTTTCTCAGTGTGCTTTCTAGTGAGTGAAAACCATAGTGGAGTTTGGTGTGCAGCCAGACTGTTTTCATATGCCAGCACTAGAGGCTGTTCCCTGGACTGCATGGTGTTCTTCCTTTGAAGCGAGTATTCCCCATCTCTCTAGCTTGCTGAGTTTTATTCAGATGACACAGACTTTTGAAGCCACAGAAGAGCATCTAATCAACATGCCTTTTGATCAAGACCTCAGCAAACAAAATGTGTAAATGGAGTCGGCCTGTATCTGGATTCCTCTTTCTACCGTAGAATGCCGCTTTCAAGGGTTATTGAATTTTAACATTGTTAGATAGAATTGTTAATCTGATTAAATGATTTAAACTCAATTAGCTGAAACCTGTCTGGCCTCTCTGGCTTCTCTGGTCTATTCTTTTCACTTAGGATTAGCCTGTTGTCAAGGAAGTGAGAGCTCCTGCATGATCCTTGGGACATTGGGGTGCTTATAAATGCTTATCAATGTTGTCTGGTTAAAGTTAAACCATGAATGGAGAACCGGAAACCAAGTAACATTTTATCTTAAAATTTTAGGGTGCCTCTGGTGAAGAAGGTGAAGCAGGAGCAAGGGGTGACCTTGTAAGAATTTTTTAAAAAAAATTTTGGTTAATATAAAACTTTAAAATTGTTGAAAAATACACTTCTTTCTGACACTGTTCTTTATCTTAAAGGCTAAGCGGACCTTCCTCTATTTTTATCTGGTGATTTCCAACACTGAAGGCAAGGCCTAAGAAAGCAGATAGGTAGACCTAGCTTTAAATTTCTGTTGAATTCCCTGAGAGATGATTAATTCTCCTGTGGTCTTACATTGAGACATTTAAGCTCTTGATATAGTACTGCAGAATAAAAAGGAAGAGGGCATAGCAGGGACACAATGTTGAAGTGGTTTTAGAGTCAGGAAGCTGTGGCTCATAAATATTACTGAGGGCATTCTCTTTGCCCTCAAAATGTCTGAAGGAATGACCTCCATGTCCAGAGGATGGGATTGGTGAATCTCCAGAAAAGGGGGATGCACAGACCTTGCTGTCTGTCTGCAGAGTCGCTGGATTTGCTTGCTGCCTCTTAATGGCTTTGGCAGGAATGACCAGACCTACCATAGAAATGTATGAGTCCTATTTCAGCCAGTAAGGCCTTTCCTATAAAACAACCTTATAGTGCTTTAAGAGCAGAGAAACAATCTGCTAGTATTTATTCAGACATAAAGGGTTTAGAATAAATATAAATGAAATGTCTGAACTGGCAAAGTCACCAGATTATTTTCCCCCCAAATTTCTGAGATGATTGCATTTTAGTTTCTGTAGAGGCTGCTCATTTTATGAGCTAAGGGGGTGTTTTAAAATTTAAATCAGTCCTGTCTAGTAGTGGAGATATGCTAACTCAAATGCTAAGACTTGAACTGAACTCATCTAAAATTAATGATGGGGAGATCTCCTGGTGTGTCTGTTTGTTTGTTTAAAGCCTAAAAGCATGCATATTTTATTTGGTAGATTTTAGGGAATGAACTAAAAAAATAAAAAATACAAAAGTGAAATTTCAATTGGTAGTTCTAGATGTCTATCATGTTCATCAAGAAAAAGCTATTTTATTTTGTCTTATTATTTATTTTATTACGTACACATTCCTGGTACTGCATGCTGTAGATCTGGGTGAACTCCACAAAGCCATGATTGCAACCTATTAGTTAATGGATCCGTTAGCCAGGGTCAGGGAGAGGGCCGTGCTAACACAGGAACACAGAGTGGAGAAGCTAACCTGCAATGACAGCCCACATTTTGAGTCAGACACATTTTCTGCAGTTCTGTGCTCTCTCAGCACACGGTTTTCTGTATTTTAGCCGTGCAATACCATTGGAAAAATGTTTTTAGGAAACTATGTAAAGTGAATATATTGCACTAATATAATTTTGTCTTACTGATTTAGGGAGATATGGGACAACCTGGCCCAAAGGGATCTGTAAGTATGATGAACGGTAACAGTACAAAAAATTAAGAACATCAATACAACTGTAGGAAATGCAATTTTCTCCTTCAGGAAATCATAGCATAAAGTTAGTTCCTTGAAGGACCTCAAGGAAATACGTGTCTAAATAAAGGTGTAAATAATGGGTTTGTCTAGTTGAAAGAAATCCCCAACTGTGTAAATGGATCTAGCTTTTGAACTAACCACTTTAAAGAAAGGTTTTCGTTTAGCTATTATAAATGGCTCAATGAGTGTTACATTATGATACTCTAATATCCTGCCCAAATGGGCCATCTCAAAGAGCTGACGCCTGCTCTACACCTAGGAGGAAAACTGAATTTCTTTGGCAGGTGTGCTACTGCAAAATATTTCAATAACTTTCTTGATCTCCTGTGTGTTCTAGTTGAGGGAACGGAGAGAGAAGCAGAGCACGTAAGAAGATATGACAGAATCCTCAGAACCATAACACGATGGGTTTCTTCAGTTTTGTTCTTTTACGGAGACTAAACCTATGTCCTTAGAATAGATGAATTCCAAATTAAAGATCTAATCCATAGGAACCCTGAGGCATCTTGCTTTTATGCACACCAACACAATTAGGAACTTGGATTTTGACAGAAAAGTTAAAGCTCAGATGGTAATCTCAAAGGCCAGACTACTAGCTCTAGTGAATTCTTAAATTCTATTTCTAGAATATTGTGAATTTCTTTCTTTATCTACCAAATTACCTCCACAGCAGCTAATATAACCTTACTAAAGAAAAAGAACCCACGATATTCCTCTTTCCTTTGAATACTTAAAGGATAACTTTTAAAAGAGGTAACTATTGTAGAGTAAAATCAGACTTTGAGCAAAGGAGACCAAATCTGTCTGGAAGAGTTCTTGGTTTTTGTCTTCCAGATAGCTGGAACTATCCATTTTCCGGACTTTTACATACTGTGTCATTTAACACTTTAGAATAGACTTTCTCTGTGAGAAATTCTATCTCCTACTTATGCATTCAGCCGATCCTCTACCTTACCTTCTCCAGGAGCACCCATCCAAACCTGGCTTCAGTGGCTGGATGCAGGCTGTCTGTAGGCTGTCTGCATACTAGCACATGGGTGGGGTTGCAGTCCGTTAACTTCTCTGCCTTTAAGCATCAAGTCTCAAGCGATGTTTATGTCCAAGCATACTTGAAAGGAATGGTTTAAAGTTGTACCAAATATGAAGAATTAACCCTCATGTGTTTGGTGAGGGAAATCATATGTTACTATCTGGACAAATCTGACAATGTTCAAGGGAAAGAATCCAAATAGTAAAATAAAAATTGATTATAATGTAGGGACGTGCCCTGCATCTAATTTGGATGTATTAAGAACTAGCTGTTAATTCACGAATTCTCTCTATCTCCCACTGATGTGACACACTGCCCACGTCATGCTGAAGAAATTGAACTGTACTCTTTCAGAGTCAAGAAAATTATTAATTAACATAGGAGCTTTCGTTGATCTATCTTATGTCAGCACAGATGAACTTTCTAGGTTGGAAGCGTCTGGAGCCGGATGTCTGTTCCAGTGCAGTTTCACTGAAGAACTCTTTCTGGGTGATCTGGGGTCCTATGGCACCCTGATCTTTCCATCCAAGAGTACCTGCCTTTTATATAATAGCAGTGGTTACCATTGCCATGAACCGAAGGCATAATTCAACGTGGCCAGTACTTGAGTGCATTTCTCTGTTCACCTGGGTGCCTCTTTGGGTTGTTTGAGAAACCGTTAGTTTTTCACTCTGGGAACCTGACAATTTCCCAGCCATGGTTAGTGTTTCTTAAGCTCTTTGTGTTGATGACTTCTTTCAAGTTGTAATTTCTGTATAGAAGTAATCTTGTCCAGCTGACTTGGATGAGTATCATTTTTTTTTTCATCATAAAGCAAGCTTGAGAAAGCTTGCGGAGCCTTGTGTGGCAGTGTGTGGTGGAATTGTTGCTTTAATTCTCTCGGGCTGAAAATATTTGAATATTTGAAAGAGGTAGCTTTCCACAGATAGATGCTGCACGGGAGAAAATGAGGCAGGGTAAAGCCACCTGATGAACATTCTCCGTTCAAGAAAGACTACTATTCCCGAACTTCCTCCTGTCCCTGTACATTCTTATTCTCAGCAACAGTGCATTGTGGCTGCTGTGCTATAAAATTCTAACAAATTCCAGTCTCACAAAAGAGTGAATTAATGTAGTCTCCTTTTAAAAGCATTTATTATATATGATGACTTTAAAAATGCTTTTAGAGGTCTGCTTTCAGGGAAAGAAAATATCTAGTTCATCTTGTGGGTACGCTTTGTGCTGAGGAAGCAAGTGGCTTATTGGTTAACTTCTTTAATGTTTAGGTTTTAATTCCCTTTATTACTTTAAACTCTAAAGTTGCCTTTTTTATTTTTTTAATATTTTCTCAAATCATAATTAATTCACACAGGGGTATAAACACAGAAAGACGGGATGTGGGGAAGGGAATGACACTGGAGTGTGGGTGCTCAAGGAGAATACAGATATCTTCAGAACCGGGTATCGGCTGGGTGAAGGTTCAGGGGACAAGTCACCACGACTCTGCCTATGACTCACTTGTCCCCATCTAAGCTGGTATTATCTGCCAAGGCTACCTATTTACAAGGTCCATGACCACTCAGGCTTGTAAATTTCCACAAAAGCTGCCCGTTGACATTAGCTTATAGCCATCTGTTTCAATATTCTTCCACTGAGACCCAAGACTTGGTGTTAGTATACATGTATGACAGGCCCACTGCTGATTTTAGGCCTATGGCTGATTTTAGGCTTACAGTGTGTAAGCAGGGCTGCCCCTGACATCTCCTCCTTTCTCTAAGTATAGAAAGGCTGTGGCAATTCTAAACTTGCGAAGGCAGGGATAGAGACCTGACCTCCAGTATTTGAAGAGGACCTTGTAATGGCTCCAGTCCCCCTGTCGTTGTTGCCTTTTTTTTAATGCTTCACTTTCAAGGTAGTATGTTGAATGTACTGGCTTAGTCTATGTTAGTGCTTTGTAATTCCTGGTTATTATTGGCATCTTCAAGTTCACCAAAAACATCTTATAAAAGCTGAATAACTTATATTCGTGACCTGTTGCATTTTTATCCTCAAATTGCATATCTTGGAGGAAATCTTTTACTTGGAGGAAGTCTTTTTATTGGCAGAAAAATGTTACCAATCCTCTCCCCACCCAAAAAGAAAAAGAACATTTTACATTCAAGAAAGGCTACGTTCAATGACAGGCTGGAAAGACAGCTCAGGGGGTGAAAGGACTTGCCACACAAATGACACAATCTCAGATCAGACCTCCAAAAGTCATGGAAAAGCTGGCTGTAGCCATTGTAAGAGTTTGCAATCCCAGTATGCCAGTGGGAAACAGGAAGCAGAGACAGAAGACTCTCTAGAAACTCATGGGCCAGATAGCTTAGCTTATGAAGCAGCAAAAAGATCCCTTCTCAAAGAGAAAAATGTAAGAGCTAATCCCTAAAGCAGAGATTCTAAACCTGTATATCACGACTCCTTTGGGGCGTTAGATATCAGATATCCTGCATATCAGATATTTACATTATGATTCAGAACAATAACAAATTACTGTTTTGAAGTAGTAATGGAAATTATTTTTTGGTTAGAGGTCACCACCGCATGAGGAACTATATTAAAAGGTTGTAGCATTAGGAAGGTTAATAACACTCCCCTACAGGTTGTCCTCTGACCTCTGTGTGTGCCCCCAAACACACCACACACACATGCACACACACACACACACACACACACCAAACGAAATGAACAATCAACTTGCTTGGACTGGGCTATAGCTTGGTGGTAGAGCATGTACTCAGGGTGGGCAAGGCTCAAAATCAGAACAATAAAACCCAAACCACTGACTTGTCCTTATGAAATGGCTTACAGTATAGCAAATGAGACCTTAAGTATATCTAATCTCTATGGAGACTTTGAAATAATAAAAAATATGTTTACTTACATTAGAATTCTAAGTGGCTGGTGACTGGTTCAATGGTAATATGTGTTAACCCTTGAGATAACTTCTGAACACGCACCACTGTGGGACATAAGTTGTAGGAAACCTAAAATTCCACCTAAATATTTATATTGATGTTAAGCGGAACATTGCTGATGTCTAGACCAGATTTTATAGTGTACTCTTTGTTCTAGGTGGGTAACCCTGGGGAGCCAGGCCTGAGGGGGCCTGAAGGAATCAGAGGGCTTCCTGGAGTAGAAGGACCAAGAGGACCACCTGGACCCCGGGGAGTGCAGGGAGAACAGGGTGCTACTGGACTGCCTGGTATCCAGGGCTCTCCGGTGAGTGGGCCGACACATCCCTGTGGCTTCCTATTGGGAGCCCCTACAATCTCAGCCAAGCGTCAAACTGTCTCATCAACTGAACCGCCTGTTTTTTTTGTGACATCTGTCGTTATATTTCAACAATGTCCTCTTTAAACTTGCAAGTATAACCTGCCTTTTACTTTCTCGTCCCAGGGCAGAACACCGACAGACCAGCACATCAAGCAGGTTTGCATGAGAGTCGTGCAAGGTAAATACATCACAGGGGTTTAAGCATTTCCACGATCTGCTCTTGCCTTTTAAGCTTTTATTTCTGTAGCTGTTCAAGGGTAAGCAACAGTTGCTTTAAAGGTGGGAGATGTTGAGTAATGTTAATACCAGTTCTGTTTCGCGTAAGTGTTGACGCCTAGAGCCTTACAATAAAACACTACCTTTCTGTCTTAGCCTTCTCTCTAATACCCTCCCAGGCTCTGTCTCTATGTCTTACCCACCACATTCCAACAAGGACGATAACTTACAGAAAAGAAAATGCATTTGCAGACCACACACACACACACACACACACACACACACACACATATATATATATCTCAATACAAATTTTCAGGTGTCTCCCCTCCTTAAGTTGCCACCATTTAGTATGTATCTGGTATTGTCCTCCAGTCCCTCCAAATCATGTGAGAACAAAGTGACAGCCACATGCCCACATGCCCATGTGTGGGGTAAGGACAGTATTTATACCCGTGTAGTAGGTATGTATGTTTTAAAAAAACAACAACTAGAAGTTTTCCAGAAACAGGGATGTTTTTTCTCATTTGTTAATCTTTATCCAAATTTATCTGTAGCTATGGAAGTCATTATTCATCTCAGTTTGCCTAGTTATAAAACCACACAAAAAATGAATATGCACAAAATATCCCCAACCGAGGAGACACTATAACACCATTACCTTCAACAGAAAACCCTCTTATGATGGTATAACTGCATCTTGAAGAAATGCTTGTCTTTTATTTGCCAATAGATAGTCCCGTTTGTCTAGCAGACTTGTAGAATTTTCTAGAACTGGATGAGAATGGAATGAATGTTTCTATATTTGGAAACCAATATAAATTTCTTCACTGCATACATTTTATTCTGGCTCTCTATTTGAGTTTTGAGCATTACTAACCTATCTGCAAATTTATAATTTTATGTTTGTTAAGTTAAGGAATTCAAATATTTAAATATTTTTTAATATTTAAATAATTTTTTCACTGTTGGCTAGAAATTTGTTTCCCATTCTGTTTCTCTTTCACGCCCTAAAGCTTTAAAAAATAATAATACTGCACTACAGTACTTGCCTCAGAGCATTTTAATGGGATGGATTTTCTTGCTTTCCACAGCTTTAGCCGCTGATTCTTAATGAATGTGAGAAACCCCCAGAGTTATTAAATTTTTAAGACAAACTGTGACCCTTCCCAAGGAAGGTTATTTTTAATGATTGTTATCTGTTCCAAGCATGAAAATAAACGAGAGGGGAAGAATTTATTAGAAACCACGAATTCTCGTGATATTTCAGGTTATAAAATTGCTTTTAGTTTTGATGCTTGGTCTCAAAGAATGTCTGAACCCAAATTTTGAACGATGTTTTGGACTTTGAAAAGGTCCAAGACAACACTTTCACCTATGATAAGAAACTCATTTTCTTTTTATACGATGGGTTTCACCTAGTACCAGATAGGATTCAGGGGGGCACTCCCAAGTTTCTAAGAACTCATTTCAAAGCCCTGGAGTTTAACCCTCATCCCACTGTGTCTCAACACAGCAGGGCCAGATAGATCCAGGGCAAGCTCAGAAAAGATGCTCAATGAAGCTTCCTGATTGGAAGCTGGTGGAAAACACTAAACTCGTTTTTTTCTTGGTGCCACATTGATATACAGGCTACTGGGGATGTCGTTTTTCTTCATCCAAGTCACTGCTGTGTTTGTGACTTACATTTTTTGGTTTATTGTCTTGCAGAGCATTTTGCGGAAATGGCAGCTAGCCTCAAGAGACCAGACACAGGAGCCTCTGGTCTTCCTGGGAGGCCTGGTCCTCCAGGGCCTCCAGGACCCCCTGGAGAGAATGGTTTCCCCGGTCAGATGGGAATCCGTGGCCTTCCAGGCATTAAGGGTCCCCCTGGTGCTCTTGGTTTAAGGGGACCTAAAGGTAAGGTAGTTTTTTTTTTTAAGTTTTATTTTATTTTTAATTACGTGTATGTGTATATGCATGGTGGGGTTCCCGTGGAGACCAGCGGAGGGCATCAGACCCCGCCCCCTCGAGCTGGAATTGTGCGTAAGTTTGTGGGTGATAGAACTCAAACTCAGGTCTTTTGCAACAGAGTATGCTCTTTTTAACCACGATACCAACTCTCAGGCCCAAAGGTGAGCTATTTTTGTCAGGTACAAGACACACATCCATTGCTGGTTTTCTTTAGTTGTGTGATCTGGACCCAATCTCACAGAATCGTGGAAAATTCTGAAACTCTAAAAGTTATTGTAGGACTTTTCTTAAAACAGCAGCTAAAGATGTTTGTGTCTGTGAATCTAGTGCAGGCACAGGACATGTGACTGCTCACATGTCAGGGATGAGTGTGGCTGTCCTCTTTCAAAAGTGAGCGTCATAGTTTTAATTTTGATGGACGTTTATCTTCAGGCCCAGGGTGCAAACTAACGTAACTCCTTCTTTCATTTGGGAGTCTGTTCATTTAAAGCAAACAAGTGCTATATGCAGGGAAGTTTGCAAAACCAAAACAAGACACAGGTTTGTGAATGAGCATAGAAGACATTCTGCAGAACTGACTGGGTACCTCAGACGGCATCTGCCAGCTGAGGTGAGTATGTCAGTGGAGGTGTGTATAATTTATGGAGAATTAAGTTAAGTGAACGATTTCTGTGTTGTTACGAGTTACTGACAGCTCTCTGGGAACCTTTAGAAGGATGTGAGATAAAAACCAAGAGACCCCTCTCCACATTATCTTAAACACTGTGGTGTTCCAATTAGGGATAAATATTATGGTGTGAATGGTCAGAGGTCAAGCCAGCTGCCTCTTTGAATCTCTAAATGAGTCGCTGATGTGGTTGGCTAACTACACCCTCAGCTGGAACAATTTTTTTAATTACTTTTTTTGTCATGTGCAGAGTTGCATGTTAAAAATGGACTCTAATTGGAAGTCTTGCAAGGCTGGAGAGATGAACGGGAGAGGGAAGGGAGTTGTCAGGAAGTGTCACATGCTTATTCATCATTGTCCCTTTTAGCTACTAGTTCAGGATTCTGTGCCAGATGACCCTATGGGTCATCCTGACCTCTCTAAAAACCATGTTTAAGGAAATGCACTGGTTGGGGTGGGTTATTGAGTTGGTTGGACATTTTGTGCCTCTACCATGGGCATTAATGCAGCATTCCCTGCATGTCAAGATGTGGTTACAGAAATCACATCCCTGTTTTCTTTGGAAAAACAGTACTTGGTTCCGATCTTGATTTTGTTCCGGCAAGCAAACCCAGCTCCAGGCAGCTTGAAGGTCTGTATTAGTTGCTGACCTGAAAGTCTATGGGGCCACCTGATCTTTCAGCTGTGGCTGCCCTCAGAATCACCCTGAGAGTTTTACCAGCAATCCAGGTTATGGACCCTACTTCCAGAGTTTTAGAATGAACTGGTCTAGGCTTTCGGGGCTTACAGTGTCCCTCGGGTGGTTTTAACATGTAGCCAATTTCTAGCAGAAGAACCTCATCTAAGAAAAGTGTATTTCTGTATTTGGAACTGGGAAGAGACCTCTAGCACGAGATTCATTCATTAATCCCAGTGTTTCCTCCTGGTTCTTCTTCGGTGTCCACAACATAGTCTATCATTTATGCAGATACGTCACCTTTTTTCCACCAGGCCCCCCTTTCTTCTGTGGAGTCATTTAAATCAGGATTTCCATAAAGGTCTCATAAAGCTTTCGTACTTCTGAAACCTGGATGGAGACAGGCAGAATTACTAGTTTTTTTAAAAAATCAATTAACACTACAACCAATCTAGAAACACACAATTCCAGGTAACTGACCTTGGCTATATCCTACCACGTATAGGACAGAAATTATTAATGAAAACATTGTTTTTCACTATTCAGAAGTTCGAAGCTCAAAATTTTCCCCCAAGGAAACACAGTCTACCCTGTTGAAATGTAGATTCTGAGTCATTATAGATCAGATGTACGTCAGTATGGCTGGTCTCTTTCCCCACTATTACCGAATAAAAAGATGAGGCTCGTTCTGTGATAATATAGTCACCATGGGCCTCAGAAAAATAAAACTTGTTAAGAAGTACAAAGTTCAGGCTATGTCTTAGTCACTGCGTTCCTCTTGAGATTGCTTTGGAAAACAATAGAATTTTTGGATAAGAGCTACGTTGTACTGTGCCCTGTCCCCAAATTTATCTTCCGCATAGCTTTACCCTGCGCATGCGCATCAATGTAAAGCAGCAGCTCAGTCCCCATAGGTTGTGGCTTAGCCCCCATAAATAGTTCTACATGAAACCATAATATGTGAATTGCCCCCACACAGTCCAGTGTCCGTGCTGAATGCACTCTCTTCATGCATGGAGGGGCTGAACTCATGAGAGAGACGGCAAAGTGGCTTTGTGCTCACCTGACTTAGCGTTTCATTAGTGGTTCAGCCCTTAAGCCTTATTTTTAAATGTTGGTGGTTAGGATTAATTTTAAACTTCTTTGAGTAATCCTGTGTATTTTTAGACATTTTAGTGTGAGTCAAACAGATGTGAGACGGGATAGAAATGAAGGTGTAAGGAAATACGTATTATAACTGACTCACTTTTTTTCTGTATTAATCAGCTCTTAGGGGAGCAGAGCATCAGTTACAATGTGTGAAAAATAAAAATGAAATAAATAATATCCAGAGAGGCATGAGAATGCTCCGTGTGTGTGCACATATATGCATATATACATTTTACTTAAATTTACTTTATTTATATAAAATTTTTATAGGTGAAGGCTTTGCAACATTCGTTGTTCTGCAGTTGATCATGCCTCAAGTTCAATCAACTGTCTTGTAATTGCTTTTTAACATTTGGTTACGACCACAGAATATTCCCAGTGACCTGAGTCAGAAGCAAGGAACACTTGTAACAGCTCACTTGAATTTTTAAAAATAAGTTTATTTTTTGATAATACCACATTTACATTGCCCCCACATTAAGTGTAGGAAGGACATTTAGTAAAGAATTTCTCCCAAAAGTTTCCTATATGCTTAGTTTCCTTTGTCATTCTTATGGTAAAGAAACCTACTGGCTCCCTACAGACCCGACAAGCAATGCTATATGAGTCTGGGGACATGTACTCCCCTGTCTGCTTATGAGCAGAACCACACTGTTCTTTAGTAAGCAGGCTGGACCTCGTTTGTTTTTCATTTGACAGTATGTCCAGTAGACCATTCCAAAGAGCTGCTGGTGATTTTCCCCAGCTGTGTAACAGTCTATTCTGTGGTAGGCACTCACTGACTCTTTCCCTTTGATGATCCTTTTGACGGTTTCTAGCCTTCTGTTGCTGTAGCAAGGCAGGGCGCACAGCAGCCGACATATTTCGTCTTGATACAAAATATCAGCACAGATTTCATTTCTACTGCTATCTCCATTCCAAAATATTTTATTATTTTGAGAGTGAATTTTTGGAAGTAGAATTCTCGGAACTTCCGCTTGTAATTTGATTGCTATTTTCTTACCCCCTCCAATGAGGTGGAGCCGATTTGCACTCTCCTTAGCTATATACAGTTCTACATTATTTTTACAGACTTGATATGTTTAATAGAGCCATGAAACTCGTGCTAATTTTATAGACTAAGCATCTTCATTCCTTTTTGATTTTGTGTTTGTTTATGAAAGCAAATCCAGTTGCTCGCTCATCTATGTAACAGCCATTTTTGTTTCTTTTTCACGAAGACCTCATCTTGTAGCTTGGTCTTTTTTTTTTTTTTTTGGTTTTTTCGAGACAGGGTTTCTCTCTGTATAGCCCTGGCTGTCCTGGAACTCACTCTGTAGACCAGGCTAGTCTCGAACTCAGAAATCCACCTGCCTCTGCCTCCCAAGTGCTGGGATCAAAGGTGTGCGCCACCACTGCCTTGTTTGTATGAAGCCAACTGATTTCTGTATATTAACTTTGTATCTTGCTAGATTAATAAATTTGCTTATTGTTTTTTAGTAGTTTAAAAAAAATTGATTCTTGTCTTTAAAATATGTGCTCCTATTACCTGAAGATAGAAATTGTTTTAATTCCTCAAAGCAAATGATGTACAGTAGCGCTAAGAGGACATCCTCCTTCCTCTTCCTGGGGCAGAGCCATCGTCAAGGGTTACACTTCTGGGCTGAGATAGATTGATCCTGTTGAGGATCTTACCTCATTGAGTGTTTCACTGAAAATGCACATCCAGTTTTGGGAAACGTATTTCAGTGGGCACAAATCAATATTTTGATTTTTTTTTCCTTCTTCTTCTTGGGACTGTTGATAAGATTTTGGCCTTGCTGTGTATCTATTACAAATCTGGCTTCCAGCAATTTCATGAGTTTGTGTTTTCTTTAAAGTTTAAAGCATAGAACTTTATCGATATATAGAAGCATAACATTTCTTTATTCTAATGCAGGTGACTTGGGAGAAAAAGGAGAACGTGGTCCTCCAGGAAGAGGTCCTAAGGGTTTGCCTGGAGCCATAGGTCTCCCAGGTAAGTGGGTTCTGTGGTAGAATGGGGGAGGGGAGGAAGAAATGGGGTCAAGTGTAGAGCGTAGGTTGAATGGCGTTTTGAAGGAAGCACTGCTCAGTCATTTAAACTTACCATGGACTCGTGAATGGCTTTAATGAAGAGTTAAATGATTTGTAAATCAAGTCTGTATTCATTGTGAGCAGGCAGATGTCAAGGCTTGAAGTATTATGCTCTTAAAGCTATGCTTTAAGAAAAAAAGAGTTCCTAGGTCCAGTCACATGCCACTTGTTACACTTGTTAAAATTTCAATGAGTAAAATTGGACCCATGTCTAGCCCCGTGATCATTTCTTGTTATGTCATTACAATTATTAATCATTATTAGTTTGTGCTTTTGGGGATCAAGCCTAGGATCCAGCACACACGACCAAATTACAACCCTAGCCCGAACTTTTTACAAGAATCCATCTTAGTCGTAAAAGGAATCCAAGTTTTCACTGACTCATGTGCTACAAGGAGTAATTGAAATTTTGTTTTAAAAGCTCTCCTTTCAAAAACCCAGACCCTCCCAAAATGCACTCTGCCCAAAACAAACATTGAAGGAATTTGTCTCACGGCTGCAAAGAGCGCTACATGGCAGGAATCACAGCTGTGTGGGCTCAGTGACAGAGGGACTTCTGTAAGGAGCCAGGTCCTCTCACTGGGTATTCTGTGTCCTCTTTATCTGATGACTGACCTGTTGCTGGGGTCTGGCCAGAAATGTACTCGTCCATTGAGGACATGACTTATAAATCCAACCTCTGAAGTAGCTCTATGGGGCTGAAGGCTGGCTAGCTCAGTGGGCTGTGCAAGCTGCCCCCTCATCGTGGCTAAGACTATGGCTGTGAGGCAGGGGATGAGGGAATGTTTGGGACTCTAGTTGATGCTAATGGGGACAGTTAGGGACAAAGAGGCAGTAGAGTATGACAAGAAAGTAGTATGATTTTCGTTTCAATCATGAACTTGGAAATTTTGGTCTAGGGAAATTTAGGAGAAGAAATTACCATTTTATAATTCTGCCAGCGGTTACATACTTAATCATGGCTATAATTATATAATTATAGCTCCAAATTTTAAAAAAAAATCCTTACTTTTCAATTATCTATTTCATTGCTCTTGGGGATTGTTTTCTTATTAAAATTTGGGAGGAGGACTACATTTGGAGAGAGCTCAAACACTGTCCTTCTGAAGTTGGGATCCATGGGCCTGTGGGGATATTTTTGTGATTTAATATTTTTGTGTGATTGGAAAAAGAAAAGCTAACTGGACTTCAAATGATCAAAAGAAGATTTTAGCACATAATGAAAATCTGGGTTCATTTGACAGATGTTTTGGAGGGAGTAGAACAGTTCTCACCAGGATCATTCCTCCCTTTAATAGTGCACTTCACTGGGGGCTGGAGGCGGGACTAACACTTAAGACCCACCCTCTTTCCTTTCATTGATGCTCTCCTGCCTTTACTATGGCTGCCTTGGCTTTCTACCCATCTCCGTTTCTGTCTACCTGCATCTCAGCTTTATGGGGAGGGCTGTGTTACATTGATGGGATAATGACATCATTTGGTGAATTTTGAGCTTCAGATTATTTTCCAAAATTACAGGCTAAACTTCCAAATCACAGTCTGAGAAGAGGGAGGTCCTGCTGATGAATGACTCTCTGTGTTTCAGGAGACTACAGGGTCTGTGTTTACCGTAACTCAGCAGGATGCCTGTTCAGGGCTGTGTGGTTCAGCCAGGTTCATGTCCTTTTCGCTGCACTGTGAATATCTTAGGCTAATTGAACCAGACAGGTCTCCGACAGAGACTGCTGACCATTGGTCCCTTAAAGCACAGGCCCAACAATTCAGAAACTCCGGGTTCAAATCAGGACACTGCCACTTCCTATCCTTATGACAACCGGCTACTTAGTCTCTCTCGGTGCCTCAGTTTCCCTCAGTGACGAAATACCAAGGATATCGTTCTGATGGTGTAAGCCTGAGAATTAAAAAGAAGCAATCCTGTGAAGTGTTCAGGGCAGTTTGTGAGCGTAACAGTGGCCAAGGAAGGTTGTCTATTAGTTTGGTTTTGCTTTTGACATTGATGAGGCTAGCACAGGTTACCCTTAGAGCCTGTTCTCCTGCTGCTCTTTAATCAGCAGTAACAGGCAACCTTGTTCTCAATTAGCTCTGCCCTGAGGCGCTGCCCTCTTTCACGACTCTCTGCTGCGACTCTGTGCCGCTACTGTAGAGAAGTGGTCACTCTGGTCACTGGTCATTTCTCCAGTTAATTGTCCACCAAGAGGATAAACTTTTAAAAACAAATGTCCCAGTAGAACTTAAACCATGGTTTTCTGGTACTTACAAACACAATGCTAATAAAACTCCGTGACCTGGAGGAAACCTCAACAGAGTTCTGCACAGGAACCCCTTTGGAGTCTTCTAGTGTCTTACCTGAAAGATACACCCACTCTGTTTTGAAGCTTTACCTTTTAATTTTTAAAAGAATTTAACACATTTCAATTAAGATATAGTATATTGCTTCCTCCTTCCCTCTTATAGTCTTTAATTTTGATTTTTAAAATATGTTTTAAATTTAATTAGAATTACAACATTTTTTTCCTTCTTTTCCTCCCTGCAACCTCCCCAGATGCCCCCCCCATCTAATTCCTCTCCTGTCCCCTGGCTCTCATCGATAGCCTCTTTTTTTTATAATTAACATTATTATACATTATATACACTCACATATACATGTGTGTATATGCACATATTAATAGAATCGGCTGAATCCGTTGTTGGTATATCTAGGGTTTAAAGAACGACTGGTCTGCGTTAGACTGGCTGTGGGGCTGATCCTGGGGAGAGTGTAATTCCCAACTGTCATTAGTTAACTTTAGTCCTTTGTCTTGGGGTAGGACCTGGAAAACTTTACGCCTTCCACATTAGGATGTTCATTGATAATGTTATCTTTCTTGTCTTGTTCATGTAGCCATTTTCAGGAGACATTGTTTCAATGCACATTTTCCTGGAGTTCTGGCTCTTCTGGTCTCTCCGCCATTTTTTCTTTGTTCTTTCTCTCATGTTCCCTGAGCCATAGATTCAGGAGCGGTGATGTAGATGTACCCATTGGGACCAGGGTTTCTATGATCAAAGGTCGATCTCTGTGTTGTGTGCAGTTGTGGTTTTCTGTGATGGTCTCCATTCAAAGAACTCTTCTTGGTTGTCCCTGTTGTTGCATTTTGAATTTAAGTGCTACAGAGTAGAAAGAGATCATTTCGTCATTGTTTTTGCGAATATACCTACAATTTTAAATCCGTAATATGTACCTTTATTATCGATCAGTTCCTAGGATCCCTGTCATGTTTCTGTGTAGTTTTTTTTACCCTCTGTCTCCTTTCATAGCGACATGTTCCCAGTTAGCTATTACATGTTCTGAGATGTTACTATGTCATCGCTTACTATAGACCATATGTCCTTCTTATAACATTTTGGCTATAGTGTGTTGTTACTTAAAAGCAGACATATGCTGCATAGTTTGTTACAGTTGAACTAGGAAGGGCAGATATGTAAGGTCTGTGGCCCTGGGCACAGGGTCCTTGGACTTGTGGTCCCTTCTCCTCCTTATTTCCAGTGACTGCTGCTCTCAGTTCTGTTTTGTGGAACAGCAGTCAGAACCACACAGCATTATGGGCTATTCTAGGAAGATCTATACTCATGCTGAAACATATAAAAGCCATAGAGCAGGGCCGGGCTAAGCCCCACACTGAGAATTCAGCTGATTGTACAGTGGTTAATCCTCTCCTTATATTTGAGCATAAACAGACTGGCTCAGGTCACTTCGGTTGTTAAGTGGTAGAGGGAAATATTTATGCTTCCCGAGTCTAGGTTCATGAAATTAACAAAACGACAGGTTGTCCAGTGTGACTAGTGTGTCCCTGTCACCATAGTTACGTCGTGATGCAGGCATATCTCCAGTGTCTTATTTTTCTGCCCCTCTCCCAGAGCTGTGCAAATCTTGTAAACAACCCCGGGGCCTTTAATTCCTTCTCTCTTCATTTTCTCACCAGAGCTAGCTAATGCTGCTTCTCAGCTAGGTCATCTCATTAAGGGACATTCCTGCATGCCTGCTGCCACTAAACTGCCCACGTGTGACCAGTAACTCAGCACTCATAGCATTTCAAGGAAAAATATGTAATAATAAATCCTGACTTCTCTGTGCATATGAACTCACTAGGGAAAGGAATAAATGAAATGAAGAATCTCTTGAAATACCACAGAAATAAGCTCGGCATATATATATATGTGTGTGTGTGTGTGTGTGTGTGTGTGTATACATA
>NW_021604619.1:2834054-2893938 GCF_004785775.1 Grammomys surdaster
TTAGAGGCTGAGGAATATGACTAAGCAACACAATATATATATATATATATATATATATAAAATCTTTGGGGCACATCCCTAAAGATTAAATAGCCATTGTATGCATCATCATCAGATCACCTATTTAACGCAGACAATTATTTGAATGTCTTTTTCCTTCATACATGTGTATGCATTGTTTTCTTCTGTTAAGTGTTAAAGGAAAGGCTCTGACTACATCAGTGTAACATGCCTGCCCTCTAGTGTCTACACAGAGAATGGTATATACATTCTTTGAAATTGATTCTTCTTAAAATCATGAAAACTTTCTGGCAGCACGGTCATTGATATTTCAGAAAGTTGTGTAGTTGCTAGGTAGTAGGTGTAGTCAAGAGACCCACAGGCTGGACAAGGCATAGTAAGGTCTCTTCAGACCCTGGTCTTCTGCCTTCCCTTCCTGAAACAGCTACGGATGGTATGTAAACAAATTAGCACGGCCATAGTCTAATACAGCTATTTTTGTATAAATACAATTTGGCTTGTGGGCTGAGGTTGGCCTAATCTGTGCTATCTGCTTAGCCCCCTGGTCTTTGGACTTTGACGTCTTTTGTGAGCATGGTCATTTTTTCCTGGTCTTGGTTTCATTTTAAGACAGATTTGACATATCTCAGTGGAACATTCTTACTGACAAAGTGCATGAGAACCACCTTTCCTATGTAATTAGATGCGGCCTATATTTTAAAACTAACAAAGAAAAAAAATATCACCTTAACCTTTAACTGTCTCTAGTGTGAGGGGATATACAAGTCTCTGCTCCAGGAGTGGTTCTGACAGCCTTACCTATAGGTGCTGTGGATGAAGGAAAGCCTTTCTCCCATGAGAGGAAATGGATAACCACCTACTTCATCTCAACTGACAGTTGGATAAGAGCCTATGGGATAATTTATTGGAAATAACACATTTCTACTTAACTTCAGCCTTGAGATGCATAAATTCAAAGATAATCATTCTCCCTTAAACCTTGCTAATGGTTTGCCCTCTAACACTGCTTTTGTGGAGGGTGTGAGGTAAGGACACACGGAAGAACGAGATGTCTGTAAAATTGGTTCCGCCACCTACCTTAATTTCAAAATATGCGAGATGTGTAATAATAATACCACTTAATATGTCCCGGTCATTACAATGAGATGTATGTAATTAGATCACTAATATAGGAAAAAGACTGAAAACCTTAGAAAAAAACCAGGTGTACCACCACCTACGACAGTATGTAATTGGATATGAAGATTTGGCTTTTGGCTTCTCGAGCGACAAAGAAAGCAGAGACTGAATAAGGATCCCTGTAATGAGACTGGACAAGTGAAGGCGGGTGCTTTTACACTGTTTTCTTAGTAATAGGATGGAACACTGTTGATGCAAAGGGACACATGCAACAGAACTCCTCACTGCCGTGCTCCACCTCAGAATGTGTGCCCTACTGAGCACACGTGACAGAACAGACACATCTGCAAGGTGTCTGTGGTGAAACTCATGTTGGGGTTTTGTAGGGAGCATGGTGTGATCTTTGAAGAGACACTAATAAATAATATCCAATAATTGAGACAGTCCCCATTTAACGGACAGAACTTAATGGTAACAAACACCAACATTCCATTTTGTCGATGATGGATGAGCTTTCTTAGAGTCTTTCTTTCTTTTTCACTGATTCTAATGGTTCACAAATGGTTGAATTAGAACTTAAAACTGTTTGTCTTGAAAACCCGTGTTTTTAACTTCTTAGCCATGATTTTTTTTTTTTTTTTTGTATGTGGATCACTGTGAGGAACTAGGGAGGCTGTTAGCTTCTCTTGTCAGGAGAAAGACGATGTAAGCCATAAAACCAGCACAGCACCCGTGACATTGAATCTTCAGTAGGCAAGGCACAGAGTCAGGTGAAATTAACGTTAATAATACAGCTAGTCACAGACTTAATATAGTTAACCTCAGGTTTTTCCACTTTATGATGACATGGAAATCAAACATATTTGGTAGAAACTTAACTTAGAAATTCTGAATTTTGATCTTTTTATGAAATTAACAATACAAGATCTGATGCTCTCCCCTAATGCCAGGAAGCACAGAGTTGGCCATCCACTCACAAGTAGAAAGACTTGGTTACTCTGTGGTGTGCTGGGTCATTAAGTCCTGATGTTTGGCAGGTTGGATGCATTTTTTACTTAACTATGTTTTCAACATAACCACACTGTAAACTGAGGGATGTCTGTGCAGTTTATGTGACTCACAAGGTTCAAAATACTATCACATCAAGTAATAAGTCTAAAGTTCATTAATAAAACTTCTTATACATTTTCCTTGCGAAACCTTCCAATTCCAGCTTAATTTTACACTTACAGTTCGCCTCAGTTTGGGCCAGCCACATTTCAGTATTCAGTAGGCATAGATGGGTAGAGGGCGCCGTGCTGCAAATGTGAAAGACACACACTGAACACACTTTCTGCCTTTGATTTCTATGAAAGCCACACCCACTAATGGGGTTTCCTCATCTCATCATCATGGGCCACCTCCAAAGGCATTTGCTAAGCGTCTTGCTTGCACACTGCTAGGCTGTGCGGGTCTAGTGTCTTCTGCTACTCTATTAGCAGCGTTTGTTCACATGTGTGGGCTTTTTGTCTGTTTCAGGTGATCCAGGCCCTGCCAGCTATGGGAAAAATGGCCGAGATGGAGAGCAAGGTCCCCCAGGAGTGGCAGGAATTCCTGGTGTGCCTGGACCCCCAGGACCCCCAGGCCCTCCTGGTTTCTGTGAGCCAGCCTCTTGTACCCTGCAGTCTGGTCAAAGAGCATTTAGCAAAGGGCCTGACAAGTGAAAACCTTAGCGTTATAAACTCCTACACAAACCATGCCTGGTAAAGGAGCATGGGGGAGAAGCGACATCCAACACTGGGCAAAGACTAAAAGGTTTCACTTCCGACATCATTCCACAAGTGCTACTTGACAATCAGATTTAGAGCAACTGGTGCTATTCAGTAAGTCTTGTTCCTTGTCCAGGGAAGAAAGACAGGGGAGTCATCAGACAAAAGTCAAATTCAATTTCTCTTTAGCCAAATTTATATAAATCCTCTTCCCAGGATTTTGAACTTTAGTGTGCTATATATGAATATGTGTTGTGGGCCACTGTGCCAACAACAACAACAAAAACAACAACAACAAACTGTTCACTTTACCTCAGTTGCTGTCATTATTTTCATTTCAATTAAGATATTGATCTCAGATTATTAATTCAGTTATATCGAATACTGCTAGGATACTAAGGAACAAAACCCACTACATTCAATAAAACTGGTGCTTAAAATCTTCATCAGGGCCATGTCCCAGAAGTGGTCTCTATCCATTGCAGGGTGGTTTTCATCTTTACTCTGAATTTGTGAATAGCATGTACTGCACCCAAACCCATTTGTATTCTAAGATCCACGTGAAAACAAAGAAGCGATATTCTGCCATGCATATGTTTTATGGCTGACATTATTTATTTTAAAAATTTGAGGTAACTTGTCTGGTTGTACCAAAGAAGAAATAAACATGGTTTCATAATCTTTTGTATGTTCTAAAATAAGTAGTCATGTTAAATGTTAATTGAACATTACATGTTAATTGAATGTTACATGTTAATAGAACTGGTTTCGATTCATTAAATTTTTGACTTATTGCTACTTTTAAGAATGTATTTATTTTACTGGTTTATTCTATCTGGAGAAATCAGAAGAGTTTCTACTTGTTCACAGGGTTATCCTATGACTGTGTATGTGTGTGTATATGAGTGTGTATGTGTGTGTGTGTGCATGTGTGCTAGTCTTGCTTGGTCTGTAGGTTAGGAACCACACTTTCATTTCAGAGGACGTTAGTGCCTCTGCGGAGCCTCACTGATGCAAAAATCACCTCCCTCTCACCACTTTTAAATAATTTTTATAAAGCAGTTCTTTTAAAAATTTAGATAGTTTGGGATTACATTATTGTAATTAAGTAGCTGTGTATAATATATATTAATTAAATCATGGCAATATCTATTTCCATTTCTTCAATTATTATTCTATGTGTTGGGAATTATATAGTTTACTCATTTTGAAATTCATCATAGCTGGCTTCCAGTATAGAGGTAACCAGTAGTTGCCATCCTATGTCAAAGGTAATCCCTCCAGTCTGGGCTTTGTGCCCTTGTATTAAACTTCCTGTTCTGTTTCCTGTTCCCCCACCCTGACTCTCTAGTGACCACTGTCCCACTCTGGTTTCCACAAAACAGCAAGAACATGTGACATTTGTCTTTCCGTGTCACACGATGATCTCTATTCCCAGCCGTATCTTTGTCAATGGACACCATTGGTTTTATGGCAGAATATACAAAGATACCATTTTTAGTTGATTCATTGAAGGACACATATGTTGATCCCATAGTTTGGCTATTTCATAGTGCTGTAATAGACGTGGAGCATTTATTACTAATAGCCAGGGATTTCTTGTTGTTAAAAAATTTAATCTTCTTTGGATATATATATATATAGTGTGTGTGTGTGTGTGTGTGTGTAGTGTGTACAGACATACAGATTTTTATGGCATTTGTACTTACAGTTTTTTTTTTAATTTTTTGAATCTCCACAATGTTTTTCATAATGACTTTATTACAATCCCACTGCCAGTCTTTAGGGGACTTTTCTTTTCTCCAATACTTGCTAGTATTTGTTATTTTTGTCTTTTATGATAGCCATTGAAGTGGAGTTGGATTGTGGCTTGTTTTTATATTCCCTAGCCATTATTAACATTGCATTTTTGCTTTCATGTCCCCATTGGCTATTCAGACGTCTTGACATCTTTTGAGAAGTATCTATATTCTTTGACAATTTTAATGAACCCTAATTCTTTAAATTGGATACTTTTGCTGCTCAGTTGACTTTCTTATACATCCCAGATTTCATTCACTTACTGGAGAAACAATTTGCACATACAAATAGAAATGTAAGAAATAAAATCATCCCTATTTGTAGGTGTTTTAATTTTATGCTTAAAAGACTCAAGAGAGTCCATGAGAAAATTCGTAGAACCAATGAGCCCCTTCAGCAAAGCAGCAGAACACAAAGTAAGTAGGTTTCTAACTCACTGATAATGAACACACACTTTTTCCTTTTTCCTTTTTCTGAGGAAAAACTTAGGAAAATAAGCTTTATCTATAGCTTCAAAATATTTTTTAAATACCTAGGAATAATCCTTATCAAAGGTGTGGAAACCATTTACAATGAAAATGCCAAGACACTGAAGAAAAAAAAATGAAGGAACACTAGAAAATGGAAAACCTTTCCATGCTTATGGATGGGCAAAAGCAGTGTAGTGGAAATAGCTTTGCTACCAGAACTGAGTCATAGATACAGGGTGATCCCTTAAAGAAAACCTCCAGTAACATTCTCCCTAGGACTAGAAAAAAATTAAAATCTATATGGATCCATGAAGAAATACAAATATTTAAACTAATCCCAAGCAAGAAGAGTAATGGTGGGGACACTTGAGTCCCTAATTCTGATTCCTCCTAGAGATGACAGTAGCAAAGTCAGCATGGTACTGTCACAAAACAGCACACACTTGTATGGGATACAACAAAAGGCACAGGATTAAACCCAGACACTCTTGGTTTTTTCTTTGACAAAGATACCAAAACCACCCACGGGTGAAAAGTTAGCCCTTTTGGTGAATAATACTGGAAAAGATGTTTAGCCATGTGCAGTTCCTCTCTCCAAAAATGTGCAAAAATCAAATCAGAATAGATCAACTATGTTTAGAACTGAAAATTTAAAACTGTTCCAATACATTATAGCGAAGAGACGATAAGAAATAGGAGTATAGGAAACTTTCTAAAAGGAACTGCAATAGCTCAAGAAATAAAGTCAAGAATTGACAGATTGAATTACCTGAAATTAAGAAAGCTTTGGAAAAGCAAAGGCAACAATCACTGCAGTGAAAAGATAGCCTACAGCATAAGAGAAAATCTTTGCAAACTGTATAACTGACAGAGCATTAATATCTAGAATATGTAAAGAATTCAAACAAATAATACCAAAAACCCCAGTCAACCAGTCAACCAACCAACTAACCAACCAACCAACCAACCAACCAACCAACCAACCAATCAACATACTGTTGAAATGAATTGACAGTTTTCAAAAGATATTTTGAGATATTGATAGAATAGAGAGAGAACAGGTTTATGCAAATAGTGGTAAAGTACTTGAGTGGTCAGGAACTATCTAATCACAAAAGATGACTATAAACACGTGAGGACCATTGTGGGAGAGAGCGCAGAAATATTTTAATTACTAGAAGCAGTGGGTGACTAGAAAGAAATACTTGTCTAGACACAACAGCAGCCGCACATGTGAACCCAGCTGTCGTGATTGGTATACAGGAGACCCGGGCAAGTTCAACCTAGAGAAACTAGCATGGAGAGGGGTTGTGGGCACAAGAATCCCACCCCTAGCTGAAGAGCTATGAGAGAGGGAGAGTCAGTTTTCTTTAAGGGAGTGGTCCCTGGCAGGTTGACCACATACCAGTGAATGGCCATAAACTCAAGTGTAGACAGGTAGCACAGATTGTATTTGATGAGTTTTTAAAAACTGCAGACAAAATGTTGGGTGAGTAGTGAGGACTTGGGAGAGGGGAGGTGTATATGCTGAAAATACATTGTACACAATTCACAAAGAATTAAAAAAATGAAGAATGTTCAACAAGTTTAGTAGTAAGGGAAATGCAAATTAACTACATGAAAATTCCCTGCCTCCTAGTTATAAAACAACAACAATAACAACCCAGCAGCAAATTCTATCCAGGATGTGAGGAGAGGGTGAACTTTTAGACACTGTTGACACTAATGTAAATTATGTTAGCCACTGTGGAATTCAGTATAGTAGTATCTCTAACACCTAAACATAGAACAACCATGTGACCCGCCTTTTGTACTCCTGGCTGTATACCCAAAGGATTCTATGCCAACGTATTGCAGAGATACCTACATATCCTTTTTGATAAGCAGCCATATTCACAATTAAATTATGGAATCTGACTAGGTGTTCACCAACAGGTGAAGAAATAATGAAAATGAAATGCCCCTCCCCCCAAACAATGGAATTCTATTGATGGATAAAGAACTCAACAATGTCATTTCCTGGAAAATGGATAGAATAGGAGGTCATCACATTAACTAATGTAAATGAGAGGCAGAAATAAAAGGTATCATATTTTCTCTCCTTTGGATCCTAGAAGTTTTTATATTGCATAAATTAATTTATATATAGTCATATGTATATATTCATATGTATGTATATTCATATGGGTATATTCATATGACAGGAAAGCAAGAGGGTAACCATACACAAGCAGGTGGAGAATAAAGAGGACTAAAGAGAGGAAATGGTAAGGGTGGATATGTCATCACATGCCTGAGAAAGGTTGTTCATGTAAAACCAAACACCAAGCACAGTGAATACACTCCAGTTAAAAAAAACTGGGCAATGTCTTTTGTTCTACCTCTGGGTGGAGTGTTCTGTAAATGTCTGTTGGGTCCAATGTCAGTTCAGACATTTTTGCTTTACAAACTTTCTGTCTAAATGATCTGTCCATTCACCCTCCCATATTGGTGTATTAGAGCCCACCCCTCTTTTTAAGAAGACTATATATTTTTTCTTTTAAAAACCTTTTCATTCATATATATATGTTTATATATATATGAAACATTTATATTATTTTATTTATTTAATGTATGAGTGCTCTGCTGCATATATATTCATAGGCCAGAAGAGGGCATCAGATCTGTTTATAGATGGTTGTAAGCCACCATGTGTTTGCTTGAGAATTGAACTCAGGACCTCTGGAAGAGCAGCCAATGCTCTTAACCTCTGAGCTGTCTCACTAGTCCTAAGAAGGCTATATTCTTAACAATGAGGTATTTCTTGAGTACCTCACTACTGTTCGCATCAACACATTGGCTTGCTATGCCATCAACATATACTTGAACTATCAACCAGACCTAATATACTTATATCCCATTGGGCATGCTAGACTTGTCCCATATAGAGACCAATAGGCCCTCATTTAGTTTATGAAACTCAGATCAAAGAGAGTTAAGTTCTAATGGTATGTTTATGTCAAATTTCCATGTGAATTTTTTATATACGAATTATTTGGTTAAATCAAATATGAAATGTGTATGGGATTTCTTTACATTGCTTTTAGCATGCAGCTCTGTGCATCTTAAAGAAAAAGGTCCCATCTTGGCTACACAGATTCGTGCTGTGCTGCTTATCTAGATTAAAAGGATGTCCTTCTTCCTGTTTGGAAGATAGCTTTTAGAAATGGAGACATCTTGACTGCATAGGGGTTGATGTCAAAAGTATCCCCTCTCCTGGAAAAAGACATCGGGATGGCTATGGCCCTCATGCCTCACTGGACGACAGGGGGACTGGAGCCATTACAAGATCCCCTTCAATTACTAGAGGTCAGGCCTCCACAAGATTAGATTCGCCATGGCCCTTCTATACTTAGAGAAGGGAGGAGATGTCAGGGGCAGCCCTGCTTATACACCGAAGGCCTAAAATCAGCCATAGGCCCAAAATCAGCAATAGGCCTGTCATACATGTATACTAACACCAAGTCTTGGGTCTCAGTGGAAAAACATGGAAACAGATGGCTATAAGCTATTGTAAACGGGCAGTTTTTGTGACAATTTACCAGCCTGAGTAGTCATAGACCTTGTAAATAGGTAGCCTTGGCAGACAATACCAACTTAGATAAGGACAAGTGAATCATAGGCGGAGTCATAGTGACCTATCCCCTGAACCCTCACCCAGCCGATACCCTGTTCTGAAAAATATCTGTATTCCCCCTGATCACCCATGCTCCAGTGTCATCCCCTTCCCCATGTCCTGTCTTTTTGTGTTTATAACTCCTGTGTGAATGAGTATAAATTACAATTGCAAAAAATAAATAAAAAAATATGTATATGAAATAAAACATGGATGCTTGGATTTAAAAAAAAGAAGAAAAAAAAGAAATGGAGGCATCTATTATGACTCTCTATGGCACATTAGGTAAAAATGGTATATACTTCCTAGAAAAGAGTTGTGACACATACTAAAACGGGCAAAGCAATAATCTTTTCATCAAAGTGCTTTTATTTTAATCGGAGTGACCTAATCAAATACAGAAAAAGAAAAATTAAGTAATTAAACATGTTCCTCACTTCTATAATATCATATTCATAAGAAATTAAAAAAATTTCAAATATCAGTTCACCCAACTGTTATACAAACCTGATGCATATCTAGGCTTTACAACGAGCTCCATAGAAACAGTAAGTAACATTGGGAACAGCCGCTTACAGAAGCTTATGCAAAACTTGCACATTCCAAATGATAAGAACAACTCATGGTACATTTCAGTTAAATAAAACAGTTTACAGATGCACTGATTCTTGACGAAAACCTTGCAAACAAACATGCCTAGTGAACTCTCTCTGTGAAAGACAGCTCTGAACACAGGCAGACCTGGTATACATCCATAGCGAAGCAGAGAGCTCCATATCTTTTACGTAGTTTTAAAAGTTGGATAGTGTCCACCTGAGAACTTGCCAAGAGGGGAATGTGTAGGTAATTAAAGTTGCTCAGACACTCACATAATAATCAAAAGCAAATGATTTCTGACTTATTTCTACTCACTGCTCCCACAGCGGTATGATTTGATCCTCATTCCAAATAGCCAACAGGTTGGTTAAGGAGTATGGAAATCATTTTGCAGTCTGAGCACACAAATTCACTGATGAGATTAGGTGATTGTCTTCTGTCTGTCAGTCAGAAGAGCACAAAAGAGTAGCTGTATCATTAGGTGACTGACTTGAAATACTTTCCATTTCATGCTGGTTAAACCAATATTTCAAGCCTTAAACATTATTAGATCTGACCCAAAGTGTGCTTAATATAAGTCCCTGCTTCTATATTATTTAATTTTGGAGATGTTATAGTGTTTCTGAGGTATAAAATCCAGGTTTAAAATTAACCAGTAGAGGTGGAAAATCATTCATGACACAAATAATTCTGAATATCAAGGGGATTGCTTTTAAATATGTTGATGATCCTGGGGAAAAAAGTTCAAAAATTGTTACCGAGGAATAATGTTAGTAAGTTATTTACTTTGGTACAAATGAAAATGGTCCTAAACAATCTTAAAACTACAAGATAATATTTGTGCTTAAGTCTTGTAGGCTGTCATTTTATGTAGTAAAATACTTTCCAAGTGTGTACTAAAGTTTTTAAAAATAAACCTTTGAGGCTGATGATGCTAAACAGTAATATATGCTGGCTCAGTATATATTAAATAAATTGGATGATTGTAATACTGTATATGACATATATATACATATACATATACTCAAATTGTATTTAGAATGTTATCCGAAGAAGTGTACCTGGTTTGATAGATTTGGTTATTGGACTCTGTCTGGGAAATATTTGTAGTCTTAATAAATGGCAATTAATACTAACTTTCTGTTCACCAAGATTTTATATACTGCCTTTCACTCCACATTCATAACTGAAGAGAACAAACGGGGGACAACTGACTCTGAGAAACTTTTTGGGATCTGTGTCTTCTTATTTAAGTCTATTTGGAGGTGTTTTTATTTGTTCTCCAAGTTCACAGTTGCCGAAGAGAAGATAATAATATCCCTTAGAGAGCACCCACTTAATTTATCGTAAGGAAATATGAAGTTAAGAATAGTCAAGAACTATTAAAGTCATTAGCTAGTCCTTATAGACATACAAAGCCACTGGTATATTTTGACATAATTAATTTCTGTTAAAAAACACACTGTATTTAAATACTTTATTGGCACACTGATAAATGTGTGGTATTATATGAGGAAAATTACTTGTGATGCTTCTTAGCTTTCTCAGAGTTTCTCCAGCAAAGAGTCTAAGTAGATTTTATTCTCTGTAGGCTCCCTCTGGCTTCTGGTGTTGTTTATAATTCTCATCTGAAATATACTGGTCAATATACTGGTCTTTTCATGAGCTGCCAGGAAGGTAGGTTATAAGTTCAAACTGTGAGTACTTGGAATAGACCGGTCTCAGGCTCCCTGGATGCTCTGGGGTGTGCTCTTGGTGTGAGACTGATCATGAAGCTTATTCGCTGTGGCTATGACTTAGGAGAATAGAACCATTGTGGAGCTTCAGCTGCTGAGAAGGGCTTAAGTGTAGACAGTGTTAAGAATTGCACCTTAGCGTTCCCTGATTTAGAGTCGATTCCTTTATTGCTGAGAGAGGTAACACATTCACAGCACAGGTTAAAGCTAGAGGAGCTACCGCCTGCAAGCATGTATGCACCGGGGTTTATAATAAACTGAGTAGCATTCTGCTTAATGTAAGTGTAATAAAAATCAAACCTTAAGTAGCTGATGAGGTAAGATAGTGAACAAACCAAATAGATAAAAAAAATACAACCCCCAAATGTAACTTTTGATATAAATAGTTATTCTGGAGCACAATCGGAATTTAAATTCACCCAAAGTATTTATCCTCCCAATAAGCCTTAAGTACCACAGCAAAATAAAAAGTTGTATGATTGCATCTTTATGCTCATTGTTGAAGAAGTTGACTTCTTGAGTGACACCACATATCACTACTGGAATTGATCTCGAAAGGTTTGCCATGTAGATGTTCTTAGCTTTGTCTTGTCTTCTGGATAATTATTTTCTTGCTGGATCTACTTATCTGCCCTAGTGTTCTCTGTGTCCTCTTGGAGCTGAGGTCAATTCAACCCAAACGATGAGGTTGTCTACATGATTTTGCTCAGTGAAATGTTGATACGATAGCTCTAGCTACATTAGCAAGTAGAAATAGAAATAACCTCTTTTCCTGCCTCCTGTAAGATTGAACAAATCGAATACAACAAATGCTACCATACCCACTGGCTGACGAATGAATGTAAGTGGCTGATATGACATTGATGCACATGACTTAATGCACAGAGTTAATAATGATTAAACTCTGCTGGGAATCTCCTCATATCTCTGAGAGAAGAGGAATAAACCGGCTGGGTAGAGAGTGCATTCCCTGCTATGAAGCCAGGATAGAAAACACCATGAGGATTTACGAAGTAGATGAGTATAGACAAGTAGGAAAATAACTTAAGAGCAAGGACAAAGATCCGCACTGTTCAACTCTTCCAATGGTCATCCAAATAACCTCAGCATCATTGGACTTAATTCTGACTTGAATAGAATTACCAACGCTAGAAAAAAGACGGCATTAAAAGAAAACAGAAAAATGGAATTTTGAAAACCACTGTTCCTACTTATTTTTTTCTTTAAAAATAGTGCCGTGTTTCTAGAAAAAATAGACATTGTTCAAATTTAATAAGTGAATTTTATCTAGCACAATTAAGAGTTTAGACATCCTGTAATACATACATTGTCTACTTCTTGTGGTAAGCTAAGTGGTTTTCGTTTGTCGAAAGAATATCTGTCCTGTCTGCAAGGGAGGATGAACACCCAGGTGTGTGCTGGTGTGTGCACATTAGTTACTTAAATACAAGAGTAGCATAGGACAACCTTATAGCAGATTTGCATATAATGTACGGATGTATACATAGTCAATAAATAAAAGTGAAACAATCAATAAACCGAAAGTTATTGTGCCTGCCTTAGAAAGATACTGAAAACTTGGAAAACACCAATTAGTAAAATGAAATACAATTTACAAAAAAATATTTACAAAACAACAACCAAAAAGTGCAAAGGCCAATGTCTGATTTAGTTGTCCACCAGAATTTTCCAGGCTTTAGGCTTCTGTGAATCTGTTCAGTTCTGAACAAATTGCCTCAAACGCCATCTTGTGGACAAAAGGAGGTATATCATAAGTTTCTCAGAAGTGCGAGAAGCTGCAGAAACAGATGAGCCAAATCACAACTAATGTCTAAGACATAGTCATGGAAATTGCTTTATAAGCAATTGCTGAACATCAAATGATAATTTATGTAGGCAGTATATCATCAAATAATTCCTTAGGCAAAAATTTAATTTCCAACTATATCATTAAATCAAGAATAAACGTATACAAGGCTGAAGTCATTAAACAGCTCTGATTAAGGTAAGAAGTTGAAGAACTTAAGACTGACTGTGCTTCCACTGTGGTTAGGAATAACGGGCAATGTCTTCAGTTGGATAGAGCAATGCAAACATGCATTGGCCACTCTCATTCTCACTCTAAACGCAAAGCAGATCTTAACTGAGGACAGATCTTCTCTACATAAGAAGATTCTACCTAAAATTACTAACTGATCAGGCGTAAAATTTAGGACTTGAATTCAGACATCCTCGTCTATGGAAAAGAAAATAGTTTTAACATTGTCGCCATGGCCTGTAATTATTTTGTATTTAAAGCATATCTGAAGCACAAAATGAGAGAAAATTGGTAATTATTTTCCTTTGCTATAAATAACATCAGAAACAAATGGTTATTTAGAGGGATATTCCTTATGCTACTTTGGGGACCAAATTACCCTGTTTGTTTTCATGAAGGGGTTGAGAACCTGTCAATCTCTTTGTTGTGATAGGTAGACCAAGTGTTCCTTAAAGTCCTTTGTTACAGACAGAGCTGAAACAGAAGGAAAAAAATCTGAAGATTGATGACAGTAGATTGAGGGTTTGTGCCGTATAATCCAGTCCCACCTCTCTGGTTATGTCAGATTCAGTCACATGTCCCAATTTTTAAAAATGAGCTTGAATCACTGTGACAGGCCACTTTTCAACATGTATCATGCGACATTCTAGCTCTTACACTCTTCAAGTCATGGGAACAAATCTAAATCCTTGAAACAGGAATAAGCCAGTATACATTCACAAAAATTAGAAAAAGGAGGAGTAATAACTATCCAATTTGTAAGAAAGGATTCTTTCCTGTGGAACTAAACTGAATATAATTTACAAGACAAGAAAATGAGTTGCTTCTTTGTATCAATTGACCAACCGCCCCCCAAAAAACCCAAATACATTAATCACCCGTACACCAGCCAAATATTCATGAAAATATTAAAATTATAAAATAAAGTTTTGAATAAGCCAAAACACAAAAGGATAAAAACCTGTCAATTAATATGAAAAACAACCTTTGAAAACATAGAAAAGTCTTTGCTATACAGCAATTTCAAGTAAATTAATATGTGTCAGGTAAAGTGTATGTCTTCAGAAAATTCAACAAATTAGAAGCTCAAAATATACACATAGCACCAACTTTTCACCTTATGTACATTTTGGGAGGGCTAGATTATCACTTGCCTATGAGGACGCATATGCAAACACTTGCATACTCAACTGTGTGGTAAGTTTAAAACACAGCACCATTGTAGGTATTGCATACGAAAGAAAACAAAGGAATATGCAATTTTACGTCTAAAACATTGGAAATAAATAAAGTAGACTTGAAAAAATAAATAAACTTGGATCGAAATATACAGCAAAACTCAATATGGAATACCTAAAAAGTTATTTTATGCACAGCCATGTTGACAAGTACCGGGCCAGCAGCTCATCTGTTTATAATAAAACCAGTTCAAATCATGGGTGCATTTAAACAAACTCTGCCTTATGTCAGGCATGCTTCCCAGGAAAACATCGTTCACAGCTTTTCCCACTTTCAGTGGGTTGCTTTTCTAAACCCATTGTCTTTTCTCAATGAACAGGCCAAAAGATCCTCTTATCCTGTGCTCTTTGATGCGCATGACTGAAGAGCTCTTGTGGTGTGCGCTCAGCTTCCGTGGTACTCAACAGCTAAATCGCAGCAACGCCCTTACGGCTTGTGCTCGATAGATAGTCTAGGAAATCGGTTATTTCCCACCCAAGGTTTCTCCAAGCAATGAATAGGTAGGGAGTAAAAAGAAACTTTCAGCCAAGACCGCTGGGTCTTTGCTTCCTTTCAGAGCATGTTTCTTTCTTTCCTCCAGGTTGGATGATGCCACCCAGCCCGGTGATGCTTTCTAGGCAACCACTCCACTGAGAAGCTAAATCCTTCACCCCTGAGCATATGGGTTTGAAGCACGTAGTGACTTTCGGGTAGAATCTCTTGGCTTTCCTCTGCTGAGCCAGACCTTTCGATGGTTTCTGAGAAAACAATCTCCTTAGGAGCCTGAGGGCTTCACGTACTCAACAAGCCTTTGTTCACGCTTCACCCGACGAGTACTCCTCTTTTCCAGCCATTACAAATCCTGTGCTTTTTTCTCTGATGGTTTCTGGGGGTCAGAAAGTCAGAAAAACTAGTGCATAAAATTGCACGAAGGTCTTGCCAACCTGCTAAAGCTTGCCAAGTACCAAAGACAGCCTGGAGCCTTCTTCACCAAGCACCTCTTTGGGAAAACCACTTTTAGTTCACTACAGGAGACTCACAGACATGGGCATAGGGTGATGTTGGCCCTTCATTTTTTCATGTAGTGTATGTTTGTGCCAATGAGGAGCGCTCTGAACTGAGCTCATCGCTAGGAAGTACAAACACATTTCAGTAGTTAGCTATGATGATTTTGGGAACTCCCTGACAAAGAGTCTCCCATAGATTTTTTTTTTTTAATAAGTTAAAAGTGAATCTCTTATTGCATATTTTTTTCTGTATAAATCGAATGAATGTAGGATGGTATAAGACTTCTTGTAAAAAATCAGTCCTAAGACAGTCAACAGCAGTAATGGACTACATCAATCTCAAAAGAGCAGAAAGAAAATCATAAGCAATGATATAGTAATTTTAAATACGAAGAAAATAAGCAAGATAAATTAGAAAAGTTAAAATTCAGGAATCAAAAGCTAGTCCTGTTGACGAGTCCACAAAGTGTATGTCGTCTGTGTACCAAATCATCTCGTGATTTCTTCCGAAGAACCTGTGACAGGCTCGCTTGCATTTTTCTCATGAAGCAGTAGAACTCAGAGCCACCAGAAAGCAGAACATATGGAACGAAGTTGGCAAACATCTGAAAATACTGATCCGCAATTACTGTCAGAATAGGACTCAGATGGTTGCTTTGGATGTCTGCCCTGCATCAGAAAAATAAAATAAAGCGGTCCAAAACTCGTAAGCCTTGAGAGCGCGGCTGTGAAGCCCTCGTTGTCGGCTCAAGTGGCATGGAGATATCACCAGACACTCTTTGTCTTCCTCTGTTTTTTTCACTTCCCACCTGCCTGCTGATGGGCAGGAGGCACAGGATAGAGGCAATCTTCTGGATTACATCTTCCACTGGGTCCTGGGGGTCCTTGAGGCCCCGGGGCACCTGGCGAGCCCGGCAGACCCACTGCTAAGGAAATAAAACACACCATAAGATTTTGGGTCAAATGCGATCCTGTCTGCTTCTCTCTCTCCTTCAGTTGAATGTGTAAGGTCCACAGGGGACAAAATGCCTATCCGGAGAAGACTGCATCCACAGAGATAATATGTCTGTTACCTGAAGATCCAGGAAGACCCGGACTCCCTGGCAGCCCAATTCCAGGTTCACCTCTTTCTCCCTTCTGACCTCGGTGGCCTGGACGAGAGACAAACACAAAAGGAGGCGTGAAAGGAGGAGTGTCCCGCACTGACATGCACGTGAAAGTACTGCTTCCCGAGTCCTGCTGTTAACGTCATTTCTTCACTCGTCATGAATTAGTATCCACTCACATTTATGCATTACACACAGAAGTAGATTGCGCCCGATAAAGCATGGAGAACCGGGTAATCACGCAGCTAATCTATTATGTTAAAGCAAACCACGATTTTGATAGTCAGATTTATTTTAAAAAATAATAAAAATCAACTTCTGGAAAATACTTCTTAAGTACTTTGGGAATTTCTCGATCTCATCTCTCCTAGCATAGCTAAAATGTCTGATCCTTAGCCTTGAAATGTCTTAGAAAAGCATTTTGTGTTTTTAATCTTACACCGATTTGATCCAAATGTGTGTTCTGCTGATATTGTGATTATGAGTTGCTTGTTCCTTTATTTCATTTAATTAGTTATTTATAAAACATTTAGTTCATTTAATTATTACACTAAAGCCTATATTTGTATGCTGTCTGTTCTCATACACAACAAAACTCTTTCAGTGTATGTCTTTCCCATTATGTGTACCTAGCTCCCCATCAGAATTTCTGTTGAAGAGGGCTCATACATTTATCATAACCATATAAGAGAAGATATGGATAATGTATTTAAGTATTATATGTAGTGTCAATATCTCACTATCTAAAGCTTGGTTTGCTAAAAGTTTACCTACCAGTGTGTATCTGAAGGTTCTCTGTGCTTTACTGTGCCTAACCTTGTATTTATGTTTTATGTATGATAAATGTGAACTGGATAATTAATATATGGTAATATAATTTATATGTCATCATCAGCATGAACTCAATAAACAGTTGTAGCTTCTGCAGACATTGCATTCGTATGGCCATATGCTTCGCGGCAGCCCTCCCCCCCCCCCCCCATACAGTGTGTTCAGCTTCTCTTGTTTTCCTCCACAAACTGGCTGCTGAGCCCTTTGGACATTTTGACTTATAATCATGTCCTATTTCCAAAGGCTCCCAAATGCTAACTTTTTTTTGGATAGGTCAGAACTATCCAAGAACTATCAACTATACCATGGGCCACTGGATTAAAAAAAAAAAAAAGGTTTTCCTGGATTTAGAACTGATGATATCTAAACTTTAAAACCTCAAGAAGAAGAACAGTGACTCCCATTACTATTAAAATTGATAGTGTGTACGTAGTCTCCCCCTCCTCTTCCTCCTCCTCCTTCTCTTCTTGGTTTTCTTCTATCAAGTCTACATGTAGGTTCTTTCTGAAATGACCAGGGTTTATATGTGTAGCATCCGTTTCTCCAAGTTTCCACCAACTTTCTTTTGAAAACATCAACTACATTTTATAAAATATTCTTCTGCAAAGCCTCACCCAAGAAGGTTCACTTCATTAAGAAAGTTCATCATCATTTACATAGGACAGCTAAGCTGGGTTATGACTTTTGGGTCCATTGCTCTTGAGCTGTGGCAATCGGGCCCCATGTTGCAGACCCCTTCTTGGAGAGACAGAACTCTGAGCGGTGCTTTCTCTCTGCACAGTGGGAAGGCCACAGTAACAGCCTAGCATGAGGGCTAAAATAAAAATTCTATAGAAATGCTTTTGACTTCTAACAAGACATCAGTCATCACCCTCTTGGGAGTCTAGGAGAATGCAAACAAAATGGCCTCCTTAGAGTCCTCCCTAATGAGCTCTCACTGTCCTTTAAGAAGACTGGGTTGTTGGAAGAATATCCATCATTTTTCATTAGTAAGTCTTTGTAGGAGAATGGCCTCCTTTGGGCACATTTCTGATGGCCTCATATCAATTCCTTCCTCGCCTCCACAATCTCCTGCTTGCAGAATAAACACAGGACACTTCACAAGGTCTTTGGTTTTTTTTTTTATACCCTTCTTTAAATATATGAAGAGAGTGAAGGTGACACAAAGACCTCTTTCCTGGTGCATATTTAAATTAAAATCGATTTCTTTCCTGACAGGTAATATTAAAAACTCATGCATCTTTTAGGTGAGTTCTCACCGGACACAGTTCCCAAGTGGCCAGTGTACCCTGGGACATAGCTCAGCAGGCACATTTCCTGCCCCATTCTGTGCCGTGGTTTGTGCTTCACCCTTTTGTCAGACTCAAATGTTGTGAGACGTGATGAAGAGGGGTAATCCAGTCAACAGCAATTGAGGCTGACATGGATGCCTTTTTCCTTCTTTTTAAACAGAAGGAAGAAGCGCATTAGAATCATATACATGGCTTCATCCTCTGAGAACTTCATATTTACTTATTACCAGAGAAAACCCTTCAATTTCTAATGCCCACCCAGAGAAGCAGCAAAAATCCAATAGCAGCTGCCACCTTCTCGCCTGCTGGCCCTTCTTCTCCCTCTTTCCCTCCTTCTCCCTCTTTTTCTTCCTCTCCCTCCTCCTCTTCCCTCCTCTCCTTCCTCTCCCTGCTCTCCCTCCTCCCTCCCCTTCTTCTTTCTTTTCTCCCATGAGATTTCTTTGTGTCTTTTAGGGGTATCAGTACAGTATAACTATAGGCAAAATTCTTTTAAAATGAGTCTCATTTTTTGTAAGCCATAATTTCTGCTGTGTTTCTGGAAACTTTAATATTACAAGAGTTGAAGTGTCAATCAATGGCTTGTAGTCAAGATATATTCACTGTCAGAAATCCGACGGGGGAACCAAAGGCTGAGGCAACTCCTTCTAAGTATGTTTGTTGTAAGAAGATACTCTGGCGGAACAGAAGTTTTGTCCATTTTAATAGAACTTGTTTTAAGAAAACTGGAAACCATGTGGAGAATTCCTTCAAACTCAAGAATCAAACCTCAGATCTCCCTTATAAATAATAGTCTGTGTTGAACACATAGCAGTGGGCTAACTCCACAGAAATCCCTTGCAAAGGGGGAGGTCATCCTTTGATCAGCTGACTCAGCAGTAAATATAAGCCTTGTTTTTCAAAGACCTCACTAATATTGTTGACTTAGAATGGTCTCTGGCTGAGAACCTCCATGATGGACCTTCCCAACACTTGGGATGTTGCCTGGAGCTAGGAGCTTATGTGGGAAAGGTGACTTCGGTCTGAACTCTGTTTTACCAAATCACCGCAATTTTCCATTTTATATATTCTCTTGGAGTACCAGGATCTGAAGGATCCATCCAACGTTTTCTACTGGTATCAGCAGGGTTTATTCTTCATGTGGTTAGAACATCACATCTTCAGATGGCTTTTAAAGGCCTTTCCAGTTCTTACACACCCTGACTTCAAAAGAGACCCAATGAATAAAAGGTAATAAGCACGTTCTGAATAGATGTATATACACACACATGCTTCCCTTCCTTCAACTGTGAGTCAAATCTCCTGACCTAAGACAAACTGAAGATGGGTATTTAAGAAAACTACAGTGCTGCTTTTGGCTATTTTGTACGTTCTTTTTTCTTCCGCCCTTTTTCACCACTCTTCTTCCACCCTATCAACCCTCTAACATTACTCAGGAGCGAAAAAAAGGCTAGAAGGAGATGACAATATTGTTAGGCAACTTCCTGCTGCTTAAGGGCATCGAGTTCCTTGAGGCAAGGTTTGATCTTCACAATCAGGGTAGCTAATCTCTTTTTCTCATCTCTTCATGCATGACTACTTAACAAACTGCAACAAACCACAACCAACAGCATCCACCCACCAAGCAGACCCCTCTGTTGAGGATCTAGCATTTATATATCCTCTGAAAAGTCCCCAGAATTCCAACCATCCCACACTTGCAGAAACTATCTGCAGCATGCAAAACCAGCTAAACCATGCTCCTGTTAGAGCATGAGACAAATCATAATCACCTGCTGTGAAGCAGCCCCCTATCCCCACACCTGGAATTAAAATGAAAATATATTCCCACAATCAAAATCTCAAAATCTCTCTCTCTCTCTCTCTCTCTCTCTCTCTCTCTCTCTCTCTCTCTCTCTCTCTGTATGTGTGTGTGTGTGTGTGTGTGTGTTTAAGAAACCAGATTCTCACTACACTTCAGTGATCTTGCAGCTGAGCATAGAGGCCAGCCAGGTCTTAATGCTGATTTCCTATTGATTCCCTATTTAACTTTGTGTGACTTACATCTTTCACAATAATCAGGTACAGTATGTTTTCCTTTATTGGGCATTTGGAGGTCAGGAAGAGGGATTTATGGTAGCTACTCCCTCCAGCCTGTCCACTGTGGAATGAAAACTGTACCTGGACAACCCTATAGTGACAAGAACAACCCAAGGCAGTAATGATCTTTGTAGGAGAGTAAAGCACCTTGCTCAGGTGGCTAAGAGTGGATCTTCAACCCTTAACCACAAATCTACACCTGTGCTGAAGTTCCCATCAGTCTTCAGTCACCATTCTATGTAAGCACTAACCCCTAGCCTCCTGACAGCATGGCCCATTGAGACAAAATTGTTCTCATCTTCTGGTCACTTAGTTGAGCATATTAGGTCTTTCTCTACTGCCTTGCTTTGGACTAACTGTCTTCTTTCTTGGGGCTCCAACCATGACAGGTTAAGTATTCCAAACAACAACTTCCTTCCTTATAAAGCCTTCCATAGCTGACAGTGCTTGTTGCCCTGGAAGCAGTCTACTGCTCCCGCATCTTCATACTGCCTCCAAATGCCCAGAGACTACTGCCTCTGGTAAGTTGAGGGACTCAAGCTAAAGTGTCTAAAATACTAAGACCTCCCATCTCCTCCACAGGCCAGCAGAGCACTGTGTCTAAATGGGAACTATTATGGATTTCAGCCAGAATCTGGAAACCCACTTGCTGGTGTCTGGGATTCATCTTCTTCATGGCATGGGTCCATGTGGATTTTCTAGTGTCTGCTTTCCTGTTCCTGTCATGTATAAGAATGGGGAATGTGGTAAAGGGGGAAGTACTGTCTGTCCTCACGTGGATTCCATGCACAGATGATAATTAAAAATGGTTTCTGTAGTAGAATTTCATTCAACTCCAACAAGGTAAACTTCCCAGAATGCTTAGGGATAACTTTGGTGGTACCAAGGGTGGCTATGCCTGTAGCTTCTCTAACCTTGTTTTTATGATTCATATTCAGTAAATTTGGCATTTCTCGGTCAGAATTCATGAATCATCTAAACACAGGTCTATCTAGTCAGTATGCAGATCGCTAACCATATTTTTTTTTTTTTAGCAGAACAGCTGTATCAGAATAACTGAATGAAGCAAAACTTAAGAGCATTTGTCTTCTCCAGTTGTCATCATTATTTTCTTTGCCAACCTAAGTTTGGATTTAAAGTCTTTAGAAGTCATACAAAGTGTCCTTTAAAGTTCAAAGGCTATTGTAGTTATCTGTCCAAGACCTACCCAAGATCAGGCTATCCAAAAATTTCAGCAAAGATGGTGTAGACTGTCCCTAGGCCCTACCCTTTATATGGGAACTATTGGCAGTGGCTACTTGCTGGGGAAGAGGGACTCTCTCTTAATGGAGGATGTGGCCACTTAGTAGGCTTTCCATGTTCCAGTGAAACCACTGGATGCACTACATCTGTGTGCGTATGGTAGCACCAACCGGACTTAGTGACTTATTTATTTATTTATTTATTTATTTATTTATTTTAAAAAAGAGAGGGATTTGGGAGGACCCATGTTGAGGGGACATTGGAATAGTTAGATGGGGAAGTGAGTAAATATAATAATATTGCACTGTATTCATGTATGAAGTTCTCAGAAATAAAAACAAATTAAAAGATTACGTTTATACTTTAAAAGTTACTATCTGTAAAGTTCTACTTTAGCATCAGTCTCAACTTCCCCAATTAGGTGTTAGTCCCAAATGACTATTTGTAGCAGAGTTGCCCAAGGCTCTTTTTTTTTTTCCATTTTCTTTAGGACTCTCAGATGAGGAATCTCACCTAACAGTAAGATGGCTACAGAAAGGACTCTAGGATTCCTCTGTGACAATGATAGAGAAGCAGACAGCATGATTATCATTCTGGATATCATGAAAATGAACTCAGTGTAGCAAGCATATCTGTTTTAAATTTGAAGTAGTAATAATTAACATTTATCACTAGAAAATAAAATATTTAAAAGATAGTTCACAACATCACACACATACACACACACACACATGCTTTACTTGCAATTAGAATATTATAAATATTGAAGATTATGGCAAGCACATATTACACTTGCAATAGCCTTACCTTGGGGCCCTGGATCTCCTGGGGGTCCAGGTAACCCGTCCTTCCCTGGTGGGCCAGGCCTCCCATGAGCTTGAGCAGACAACATTGCTGCTGGCAGCTTAAGCTGGGATAGAAACACAGCCATCCTCTCTTCATTTATGAAAGAAAAAATACATCATGTGATGGAAGTGTCTTTATGTTAAAGCATTTCCAAACATTTTGAAAAACTTCAATTTATAACTGAAGCACATATTCCATTCCAACTGGTTTGCCTGCTGTGTTTTTTGATAAAATATATAGAATAAATTGCATGGAGTTGTTTAAAGACAGAAGCAGAACAACTGGGTCATTCAAAGGGTTTAGAAATTACCAGTGTTCCTGGAACCCAGCAGTGGGTTAGCCAGAACACTTGTCTAATTAACTTCCAGTTATGACTTGTGGAGAATTTTTTTAAAGAATTGTTTTAAGAATAAATGCAAAATACTTATTTCTAGCCACGTATTGAATGTGTAGTAATTTTAAGTATATTCACAGATTCTTTAACACCTACTTCCATGGTGAGAACCAATCCCTGTATTTTGAGTGATTACTAGATTTCCCTTTCTTATGAGAAGAAAAAGCAGAATAAACAATGTATAACAATGGTCATAAAGGAGCTTTCCAGTTGCTGCTCAGTCGCTAACCCCAGGGGAAATCCATTGACAAAGGGTATGTAGTGGGAGCATTCAGCATACTGTCCTGTACAGCTATGCTTGGGAACTTGGAGGTGTCTACTTTTTCCCCCAGTCAAGTAGCAAAATGGCTGCAGCTGCCTGGGGTCCTGTCTGTGACCTTACCCCAGATTTAGAGGCTGAGGAATATGACTAAGCAACACTTCAAGCTGTTGACCCTTTGGACTGACTAACATGTGTAGGGACTGTATTTTCTTACATGGTAACAGATGACTTGGACAATACTTCGTTTTCCACAGAGACATTTAGTCACTGCAAAGCTGTCTTTGGCTTCACTTCCCCACTTCAGCTCTACAGTAGGCAAATACTGTCACAAGTAACTTTTACTTTTTAAAGAAGGAATTCTAGACTCCCTCATTACTATGCATTTGCTGGTTGTGTGTCTAGCTGGTGTGCCCTTTATTCAATCAGGTTGTTAGGAGGATGATTACTTTGGTAAAAGGAAAATAGATTCATCATTGCTGCTGATGAATGTAGGGGCAGCAGTGAAAACGAGAAAACGTATCTGTGTGTCTCCGTGAGCCTAAGATAACGTTGGAACGGAGGAGGAGAAAACTCACAGGGAATGAACACATTATCCACGTTGTTGGGAAGAGCAGGTCAATAAATACATGCCATGTTTTTGTTAAGCATTCAGTGATATGTCTTTATGACTTAAACCCTTCCTAATACAGGATGCTTTCCCAAGAAGCACACCATAGGCATCACCATTTATACATGTAACGGACTGCCTGGAACACACCACTGGATGTAGGCATCCTAAAGAAAGTACCCAGAGATGACAGAGAACATTAACTGAACGGACCCTCTCAGGGGCTCATCATCAGCTCATGAAAACACGTGTATAGTTGGTACATAGGCATGTAACTATTAAGTCTCAGACAGTGATTAATGTCATGATACATTGAGATGAAAGGAAGCATGCAATGCTGAAAGTTAGCATGTTGGGGCTTACTCAGTGGGTAAGGGTAATTGCTGCCAAGTACAGGGATTCAAGTTCAAATCCCCAGCATTCGGGTAAAAGCTGTGTGGGTTTGTGTGCATCTGTAACCCCAGCGCTGAGGAGGTCAGAGACAGGAAGATTACTGAGACTCCTAGTGATTGTCAGCCTATCATGAAAAGCAAAGTCTAGGTTCAGTGAGGGGGCATGTCACAAGGGAATAAGAAAAGGGTGATAGAGGAGGACATTTGACATCCTCTGTAGCCCCTGTGCATGTACTTGGCCACATGAGACATATCCCAACCAACCCCTACCCTGCATACAACACCCCTCCACACAAAAACAAAGAAATGAGAAACTCGATGTGTTAATGAAACTTAAAAGAACCACAAAACAAAGAGGTTCAAAGACTTTAAGTATGAAACTATGAGTAAGAATGTTCAATTTAATACAGAGGTGGATGCTTGAAGCCAACCATTGGACTGAGAACGGGGTCCCCAATGGAGGAGTTAGAGAAAGGACTGAAGGAGCTGAAGGGGTTTGCAACCCCATAGGAAGGACAACAATATCAACCAACCAGACCTCCAGAGCTCCCAGTAACTAAACCACCAACCAAAGAGTACATGGAGGGCCCATGGCTCCAGCCACAATTGTAGCAGACAGTGGCCTTGTCAGGCATCAATGGGAGGAGAGGCCCTTGGTTCTGTGAAGGTTTGATGCCCCAGTGTAGGGGAATGCTGGGGTGGTGGGAGGCAGGAGTGGGTGAGTGAGCATCCTCGTAGAAGCAGGAGGAGGTGGGACGGGATAGGCGGTTTCCGTTGAGAAAACAGGATAACATTTGAAATGTAAATAAATAAATTATCCAATAAAATGTATTTTTCAATTTAAAATTAACTTCTGAACAGGGTATATAATTAATTAACTTAACAAAGCCTTCTTGATTTTATTTTTAATTATTATTTTTTTAAAATCAAGTTCTCATGCAGCCCAGGCTGGCCTTGAACTCCTGGCATTCTAGTTGTGACTCCACCACACCTGAACAAACATTTTTGTAGTGGGACCTAGGATTAGGGATTGTAGACTTTCTCACCAACTACTCTTGTTCTGGAATTAAAGAATTTAATAATTTAGACTTATCATTTAAGTGAGAACTCTTACCATGTGTTATAGGCACGTGTATTATAAAGCCCATCAGCACCTTCAGCTGTTTGGAAAAGTCTCAGATGCTGGATTAGAAATCTGTCAGCTGCTGCAGGACAGTTATTGTCATTACTGAATCACTGGCTATTAATTTCACATAGAGCATTGCTCCATCAAATTCCATCTCAAGAGAGTACTCAGTATTTCAATCTGGAATCCATTTTGACAACATCATGAATTCATTTATAAATAAAATCTGCCTCCCCCCCTTAAATTTGCTTTGGTTATATTTTATAGATGGTCATTGTAAAAGTCTAATATATGGATTTTTGGTTTTAAAATAGAAAGTTAGAAGAGGTGGAGTCTTGCCGTGGTTAGAAGAAACAGAGTGGGTAATGTTTCTCCCTGCCACACAATTTCTTCAAAAGACAGATTATCTTAGTGATTCAAAGGTGATTTGTAGAACTAACTTGTAGCTGAGATGCTCAGCTGGTGAAGGTGCGTGGTGCAGCCCGGAGTGCTTGAGCTCAATCCTTGGGATCCACATGGTAGAAAGTGAAAGCTGGTTCCTACGAATTTTATTTCAGCCTCCACACATGCTGTGGCACACATGTCAACATGCGTAGATGTGCACGTGAACACACACACCAATAAATACATGGTTTGAAACACACCTACTACCTTAAGTGCCTAGACAGAAATATACACCATCGTAATTTTTTTTCTCCTCAACCTATGAAATGGTTTTACAAGTACTTTGGGAAGTTTTTTTTTTAAATAATTTTAGTAAAACACAATTATTTTAAAGAATTACTTCTAGCTGTAAATGAACTGGCTTTAAGCTACATCAAGAAAACAGTCATTTAGCATAAGCTAATTACCTCTTCCAAACCCTACCCTAATGCTCTATAATTGAAAACAATAGTTTCTGAGCATCTAAATGAATTCAGAAGGCCTGTATTCTTAATTGCCTTCTCTCTGTTTTCAGAGCCCCTTAGTCATTTAAACTGGTTTTTGGCTCTGCTTTCTAATGAGGCAGAAAATTAAAGACTTCAGAAGAGGTGTACATAAACCATTCATATTCCACCTGTCTGGGCAAAGCGAGAGCCAGCAGTCTGGCAGACGAGACCAAGACCGGACAGATGACTTAGTTCCTGGGAGAACGATCTCATGACAATGCAGACATGAATATTAATCGAAGAAGTAAGAGGGATTCAGGTGTCACAGGCTATCACCTGCCTGCTGTTTCACAAATAAAATTTGTAACTTTGTTTCTCAAAGAAAAATAATCTTTTCTCTTAATGCCCATTCACGTTTAATTGCCCACTATCTTAGTATAATGTCATCTTCTTTTCTTCTGATTTTCCATTGTGGAACCGTTAGTTATATGATGGAGTTCTCAAGGGAAGTACTCATTCTTTAATAATTTTGTTATCTCTTGGCCTTAAGGTTAAAATAAAATTCATTCGCAGGGTAAATAATCTGTTTTGGAAATTGCTTTTTTTTGGATAATTTTCCATGGCTTTCCCTCATGTCTTTTAAACACAACTGCTAAAATTATATGCAATTTGTCTCCTATGGGGCAATGTAATAGTAAGATTTTGTGAGATCTGAATTATTCCCCAGGTTTGTTTTAATTTTTAATAACATTATGGACTCATTTACTTTGTAGTTCATCATGCTATATTCATCTCACAGTTTTTTTAAGCATGTTGCTTTGAAATGTTATGGGGAAAGATAGTAGACTGAACTCACACATCTGCTTTAATTCCCTTGTGGATACTTGAAAAACAACCAGGATATAAAGTCATATATAAACCAGGTGTATAAAGACATAAACCTCATGAATGAGGGGACCCTGAAAGGAGAAAGTAGCTGAGGGGAGTTTGTCTTTCTCTAAACAGCTAGTTGGTGACTCTTCCCTAGTCCTGCAACCAAAGGTTCCCTTTCTGAAACAGGGAGAGGGGAAAGCGAGATAACTATATTTTAATTAAAATGTAAAATGAATAAGTAAAGGGGAGAAAGATGATCTCTGCATTGACAGCCCCAGACTTCAGTGAGATTCTGGGTTTAATACTGAAAATAATAAATAAATAAATAAATAAATAAATAAATAAATAATAAAGTATACCCCACAGAGAGACTTATGGTATTGAAATGGAAAGCCCTTTATTTACACTGCCCAGCTAGCTACCTTACGGGAAAGCCACAGTTGGCAAGTCCTATATTCAGTAGGCTTCAGAACCTATCCTTCTGTGTGAAAAGACAACCACAGGTCACTGGAGACAGAGAGAGTCCTGTAAGTCATGTGACTGATATTGTGTGAGTCCCAGACAAACAGAAGCAGCAAATGGAATAAAAAAATTGTCCAGACTATGTTGTGGACAATATTTACTGTATCTCCCAGGATGTGTATCTATTGGATGCCATGTATATGCACAAATATACACATACTTATCTACAGAGAGGAAAGACATGTTACCCTGAAATAGAACAGGACAATATAGTATATTCATTCATATTCATGTATAGTATATGTAAAAATGGAGAAAACACAGGTTTCCTGAACACTGGAAATCCAAAAGCAGAAATAACTCAACATTCCTGTTCTCCCTCAGATGCACATCTGGTTTTGGGAGTTTAAAGAATGGAAAGAGTCTTGATAGTTTGTATTTACTACTTCATAATTTTTATTTCATATAGATACAAATGCTCAAGTATTATAAGGTGAGGCCATAGAAAAACCTATGCTTCTCTGATATGGTAAGCCCCTAATTTATGTGGATAGTATTATTGTCAATGGCTATGTCCTCATAAGGACAAAAGATGCTAAGCTAGGTCTTGTGGGTAGCATCTGTCTCTGCTCATCGTGGTTACCTTGCTTGCAAAAAATGTCACATTGGACAACCAAAGTAGGAATTTGACCTAAATTTAGAGTGAATGCTTTTGTATTGTGATCCAACTGGAACCTAGCTTTGAGATCATGGAGAATTGCCTCCCTTTATTTGTTAGGCCTGGGAAGGTGCATTTTGTGAAGACCCACTTGGGCTCCTGCTGATGAGGAAGGACCCTCCTGAGGCTGTGGATGTACAGAAAAAGTGGAGAGACAGCAGGAACACTTACTGATACCTTCTCTAATGAAACCTCTAAGAAACAGGCTGTAGACGGACGTGACTGTACCCCAGCATTTAACTGTACTGTGCTATTTTGCTGAAACGGCTTTGAAATGTGACAATTAATCTCTCCACTTACAGAGAAGCCTTTGTGGAAGAGGGAACCGACCTCGAAACAGTGTGATCTGTGAAAATGGAGCACCGCTTTTTTATTCTTGGAAATGGGTGTTCAGAAGCCACAGAAAGAGTGATTTCTGAGTGGAAAAAATATCAAATGGACTGAATGAAAATGATTTGAGGGCAAATTAGTTTAAGTGCTAAATAACTACACTGTAGGTTTCAGGTACGTTGTGTGTGTGTGTGTTGGGGGAGTAGACAGATTTGCCAGGCTGGTGTCAGGAGAGCTGTCCTCACACATGGAATTGGAGTTTAGAAGTTTCAAGTGAAAGATTTCCATTGGGTCTCTAGAAAAGTATCTTGTGGCTTTGGAGGTAGGCAAGCTCTCTAGAGGGTAGAGTGTCTTTCCATTCACTAGGATCCTAGGTGAGAGGCATCTGGAAAGATGGGGGTGAAGCCAGAGGAGACATGGGGAGGATTGATTCCATAGCTGTCAGCTTCCCAGGGGGCAACTCAGTGGTTGGGCAGAAATCCAAAGTGAAAGGACACAGGCTTAGAGGTTATGCTACTTAGAAGTACGAGTTAGGTGAGTTAGCCAGAACCAATCCTCTGAGAACCACAGCTGTTCATGGGAGTAGCTGCAGAGTGGCTAGTTAGGGCAGTTTAGAGTCTTCTTTGAGGGTTAGTAACTGGGTGCTTTCCCCCAGAAAAGGATGTCATGAGTCACACATTACAGTATGCACTGGACCTTGAAAATTGTCACCTGATGTATCCTCAACATGTTATTTTTCTTTCTCTGATAACACGGTTATAGTTTCTGACATCCTTTTTTTATATAATTGATTCTCATTTTGAAATTATGTGTATGTGTGGTTGGTGGCCAGTGTGAGAGCAGGTAGGTACCCTTGGAGTCAGGAAAAGAGAATCTGATCCTCTGAAGCTGCAGTTAAGGATGCTTTTGAGAGGCTGGATGTGGGGGTTGAGGACCAAACTTATACTCTTAAGCACTGGGTCATCTCTCCAGCCCAGTTTCTGTGATTAACAATTAACCTCTAGATGCTGGCCTAACTACTGAACTATTTTTCTTTTCTCGAGACAGGGTTGCTCTGTGTGGCCTTGACTGTCCCGGAACTCACTCTGTAGACCAGGCTGGCTTTGAACTCACAGAGCTCTGCCTGCCTCTGCCTCCTAAGTGCTGGGATTAAAGGCTTGTGCCACCATTGCCTGGCTATTTCTGAACTCCTAAATATGGCAATAACAAGAATCTTTAAAAAACAGCATTCAGAACCTCATTCCTGAGACAAAGGGTTATCACCAACAGCGTCACCTATAAATACTAAAAGTGAGAAGAGGGCTTTAGATTGCAATGCAAAACCAATATGAATCGTGTGCTGTTTCTCCTTGTGTGGTTATAGGCAACTAAAGATATACATGCTGTGTGAGACCCTGGAGGTCCCATGTCCAGTGCTGGCTTCGTGGCAATGACACCTAAATAATTTACATAGACCTCCATCCTTAGAATGGCCCTGTGCTCAGCTTGATGCTTTACTGGTGCTTTCTTAAAATTTTAAAATATGTTTTTGAACATTTTCAGTTTGCGCCGAGACCTGAGAACTTCGCAGCTGTCCATATTCGGTGCTCCCCTGGGAGTATGAGAAGTGCTGGATGCTGAAGAGTGTCCTCCGTAAGGGAAATGAATGTTTTGGTGGGGAAAATTAGCATCTATTCCATGGTGCTTGATTCGAGGGCCGTTAGATCCAAAGCAAAGCGGACTTTGCAAATTTAAGTGTAATGTTAACACCACAAAGAATACTGGCATCCAAAAATGAGCTGGAAGACTCCATGTAGAATCAGGGTGTTTTGTGTCAGCAACCTGCTTTTGGCTGATGGTGCTTATCAGCAAAAGAGATGGGAGCCATGAGACCCAGTGCAGGTTTCTTGGCCGATAACTCCCGCTCTGTTCTCTAACAGAGAGTTACCAGCTTTGAAGCACTGGAGAAGTATGAAAAGAAGTGATCATGGTTGTACCCCAAAACACATTATTGGAGATCTGGATTTCAGGTGGGAAACCCTTTAACGTATGTGAGAACCATTCCCAGCTTGTAGGCCACATAAAAGCCTGCCTGTAGCAGACAGAAGCAGCTGGTTGTTTTTGTTTGCTGACCCTGATCTAGATCAAATCACACTGTAACCCACTTCAGTTAAAATACTGCATCTCCCTGGGATGGACACACTTACTCCATAGAGAAATTAAGGTGGAGTCCGATGGGTGTTGAAATACTTGAAAGGTAGTTACATAAACAGAAGGTACTTTACCTGTGTTATCTTATGGACATGTGGTGAGGAAAGACGGTTTAAAGAGGAAATTTAACTGTCAACGGGAGTTGCCTCTCCAGGAAATGGGTTATCTGCTAAGACTGCTGTTATAGTTGAAGAATTCCTGAGGGGATTCCCCACAGGGTGATGGGAAGTGGGAACTTGTGAAAAGTCTAGAAAGTATTATAAAGCAAACCTAACCTTCAAAAATCCTTAGGACCTCTTGATTAATGTACATTTTTATTTCTTCGAATGAAACAGCATCAGCCTAAAGGAGGAAAAAGAATGTCTGTTAAAATAGGGCAGGGCACAAAAGGAGATACGAGACAGAGATGCTGGGTTTGGCATACTTTTGCGGGTGTATGTTTCTCAAGCAAAATGCTTTTGGCAGTGCACTATTTTGGGCAATAAATATCTTTTTAGATCAAATGCTAGGATAAGCAGAAGTTCATAGCTACTTTATAAGCTGTGGACTGGGATGATAACCAGTGACACAAACATTTCTCCTATGAGTGGAGAAATTCGGCTATAGACACCTAGGAGATAAAGGTTTCTGTTACTTTATTACATACAGTTAAAAGGCCCAAACAATGCCATGCTGTTACTAAGCCATCACAATTAAACATCCACTCCTGGATACTGTTAAAGACCATAGCAAGTGACATCACGTGCCTCTAAAGGAAGAAAACCCAAAACAGAATGGTGAATCGCAGGATTATCCTATAAAATTGATTTTTCTCGTGTTTGCCTGTCTCATGTTACTGTAACATAGATATTAACAAAAATATAATAACCATTTTTTAGTAGAGAACGCCTGAAATACCTGGTAACCGTAAGTAGGTAAGTAGTGTCAGCTGAATGGTTAACCCATTGATAAAAACCATCATTCATAATAGCCATGCTTAATTTTCATTACTATTTTTGCATTTGTATTTATTTTCTGAGGCTCCATGTATGGCAGTGAAGACAACATAGAGCCCACTAGAGGTTGTGATGCAGAGACGCCGTCTACTGCCAATCACACCCTTTGACAAACACATAAATCCTAGTGGGATATGACCAGGTGAGGGCCTAGATAGATCTGCTGGAAATCTTCATGCAATGTGGCTTTCAGCCATGGCCCCCTGTTATTCCCATAAATCAGGCAGTTGCCCTTAATCTTGAAAAGTCCCTGTCTTGATGAGTTTCCCATCATTCCTCTCTACAGATTCCTTCATCCTGTTTGCATGAATGATGATGATATGGTGTGCTTGTTCACTCACAACAAACCATTCCTTTAGATACAAAAAAGAAAAAGGCCATTCAGTGTGCTCATAAGGTGCTGGTTTCTATTGGTCAGAGCTACTATGTTGTTTCCAATGTGTATGAGGAAAATAAACTTGGAAGATGTAGGTACTGAGAGGGAAGTGGATGCAGGCCCCACCCCTAATGCAGTGATACCCCACCCCTAATGCAGTGATACGTGCTGGCAAAGGGAAGAATCAATTCTCTCTAACGGAGTGTCATGGAAAAACCACCCTTGAGGGCAGGCCCCATGCCTGGGAGTAGTTGTCCAATACAAAATGCACTCAATGGTATTTTTGTGGATTTCTTATTTTGTTTTGCTTTGTTTGGCCATCTTTTTATCTTTGTGTATTGCGTTGTTTTGTTTTTGGTTTTTTTGGATGTTTTGTTTTGATTTTTGTTTTTGTGGAATTTAGTTTCTTGATTGTTTTTTATTTTGTTTCTTATTTGTATTTATTTTACTTTGGGGGGCACATAAAATTGGGTGTGTTGGGTATTCGGGTGGAGAGGATCCTGGGGGAGTTAGGGAGGGGAATACATGATAGTATATATTGTATACATTTTTAAATTAAAAAAATGAACTTGAATGACTGATAGTACAAGCGGACACTCAAGCTTTGCAGGTTCTCTGTAGGCATGGTTTAGCAATGAGGTAAAAATAAAGACATAGAAAGAGAGAGGGAACACCCTGCTTTTAATTGGTCTGAGGAGAGAGAGAGAGTCTTTAACTCTCCTACTTGATCCAGGACCCTCCTATACTCCTCAGCTGAATGGCCTCATACTGATCTTCCTGAAATATCAGTGAGATAAGGGCTACTGTGATCACAGACTTGCTCTAATTCCTACTTGAGGGCAGATTTGCTCAGGTGGCCAACTGAAGAGAGTCCCGGTGTGAAACAGAAGTGTATGTTTGAATGAGGAGCAACTACAGACTGTATTGTAAAAGCATGGTTTGGGGCATGCATAGGGGTGCACACCTGTAATCCCAGCACTTGGGAGGCTGAGCCCAGAGGATCCTGGGTTTGTTATACCACTGGATCCTGCCTCAAATACCACCCCTCCCCCAGTCACACTAAGCAAACCCAAACCCATGCAGCAAACCAAAACAAACAATGATTTTAGAATCAGCCAGATCTGAGTTTGTCCCTCTTAATAATTCTTTGATCTTGCTTCAAGGCACTCTGCTCCTGCATTTATAAACATGTAAGGAAAAGGGACCCTTTCTTCCAGGTCGGTTGTGAAGATCTAAGATGTAATGGTGGTGTCGACAGAGAACCTGGCACATACTTTCAAACAATGATGCAGACCAGCTTACTTTATATATTTCAAAATGATCATCATTTATGTCACTATAAAAAATAATCCTTGGTCAATACAAGCCAGGGGCTCCACTTACTGGAGTGCCAGGGATGCCTGGAGAGCCTGGTGGGCCTTGGTGGCCAGGTGATCCTATGGAACCCTTGCTTCCTGGTGGTCCCACAGGGCCTATAGCCCCCTTCATGCCCATAAGACCTGGCTTTCCACGTTCACCCTGTGGGCCTCTGTCGCCTGGAATTCCCTGATCACCCTGTTTGGGGAGAGAAGTAAGAAATCACATTTTCTAGCAATGCCTCAGCTGTGGTTAAGAGCAAAATTCCAGAGTCCATACTGGCATTATTTACTGCGAACCCTTGGATTATATACTTCCATTCTGTACTCCAGCTTGTATCATTAGCATGTGAAAATATTAATGTTAGTAGTATCTTTTAGCTAGGGGAATGTTGAGAAATTAATATACCCAAGTAAAATGCTTCAAACAATGTCAGACCCCTTGGAATCTCTCAGCATACAGATCCTAGTGACAATGAGAGTTGTCTTCATTCGGTCTAGAACGATGTCAAGTCTGGAAGTCAGCACCCACTAGCACTTCAGGTCTGGGTGTCTACTGTAGTTATAAAAGGAAATGGCCAAGAGGAGTATGTCACTGAGATTTTTCACCTGGAAAAACTCAAAACCTGTTCTGAATCATATGGTTATCTCTCTGTTTGCATTTTCATTGGGCATGCGTAGGTCCTTTGGAGTTTCTTCTATAGTCATGCTTTACATGGGTTTCCACATAGATTCAGTGAAGAAAAACATATACCACTCAAGAAAGCAAGAGAAGAGAGCTTAAACAAAATCTCTAAGTGACTGGGGCACGTGGAAGGAGGGCTGTCTCTGAGATGACTTATTCGAGAGTGTATATGAACTGTAAGAATCTGTGAGACCTAGCAACACGATGCTAGACATGTCTGAATGTGACAGCAGGGTTTTCAGTATCGCCTTTCTTCTGGGCATGTGTCTATACTGTGTGTGCCCAAGGGAAGAAGTGTGACACCACAGCAAGTGGTCCAGCCACATGTTTTCAGTGTTCAATTGTATGACTCAGGAAGTGAGGTCTCAGCTGAGTGTGATGGGCTGGCGCTAGAGGCTGTCTGGAATTTACCATACTATTCCCTTAACTGAAATGGTCTGGAAAAAAAACCTGCCTGTATTTGTTCTGATTTAACAAAATAGTGAAAGTAAGTGAACAATCATAGGTATTAATGTGATCGTGAGGTATAGAAGGTGACACAGAAGCCGTGTAGAAAGAAAACAGATGGCCAGAGTACCAATGCTGTCTTGTCAGTATACAGACAGCTCATGCCTGGAGAAATACCCAGATTTATTAGCACACCTGTATCTATGGTCTATATTTCATGATCATGGTGAAACCTTAACATTATGTGTCTGGGGCCTGGTGAGATAGCTGAGCCAGTACCCATTACCCATTGTCTTTTCAGGCCTGAAATTGCACATAACACCTGTCATTATAGTGATGATTTAACTCACACAGGCCACGTGATGGAGGGAGAGAATTGACCAGCATAGGTTGTCCTTTGACCTTCACAAGCATTCTGTGGTTCTCACATACAATACATGCACACACACACACACACACATACACACACACACACCTAAAAAAGGATGTTAAAAAAAAACTGGAGAGGAAAATAACAGCTTAGAAAAAGGGGACTTCAGAAGATGTATGCAGTCACTGAAGATTGCCAATAGAACAAATGTTTACAAAATACTGTCAATCCAACTTCAAAATAATACATATTTGATGTTGATTATAGGTATGAGTGGAAGAGTGAAATGTACCTGAAGTATGAAATGTTTATCCCTGTGTAAAGATGCCTGGAAGACTTTTTCTTCTTAAATGTATGTTATCTTGTTTTTTATACTTCATTCCATTATCATGAATTTCTTGTGTAACAATAAAAAATTGTGAATTAGACACTGATGCACAAACACATCTGTGGCCACATACAGAAGAGTGGCCCTAAATAGGTTTATGCCAAATAAGAAGTCTTGAGTAACTGGCTTCAGGGACATGAGTCCTACTAGGAAATTAAGATTCATTACAGAAAATACTTGTAAGTTTTAGTGACAGCACCCAGTATCATGTAGAGTTGTAGTGAAATTGCAGATTCCACTGGTCAGTGGAGTAAGTGTGTATCAGTGGTCAGTTTTGCCTGGGCAGTTTTGACCCCTAGAAGGCATTTAGTGATGTCTAAAGATGCTTTGAATAGCAACAGTTGGAGAGACAATGGTGCTACTGTATCAAGTGGACAGATGCCAACAAGGCCTCATGAATGTACAAGAGACAGTCAAACATTGCAAAATGGATCTGCCTCTAAGTATCCGAAGCACTGTGGGTGAGAAATCCCTTAGTTGGCAAAAAGGATTTGGGTGGTGGTTAAAGCTGGCAAGTGTGTCTCAAGAAGGTAATAAAACACTTTCTAAACTGGAATAGAAGTTTAGTCTTGGGTCTGCATGACGAACAGGCACACCTGTGGCATGACCTGCTTCCAGGTCACATTCTATGCCCAGTAGAGATAGTGTTTCATGTACGCCCTAACCACTTCATGTTTGGAGAATCAAAGTTGTCTACATGCTTTGGTGTGTGGCCAAGTGCTCGAGCAGTTGTATCAGAGAGATGTGAACAGCAACCATAGTAGTGATATACTTACACGTTCTCCTTTGGGGCCTCTGTCTCCAGGTTTACCCATGATGCCCTGGAAAAAAGATATCAACACTAAAAAAACCACTGCTTGCCAAGATCATTAGTCTGACTGACCTAAGTGGTAGAACATTGAAGATACACTTACAAGTTAGAAAATTTAAGAATTTATACTATTTAAATTGTTTTTTTCCCATACCTGAGCACCTGGTAATCCATCTTTTCCATTTATGCCCTAAAATGACAAAAAGAATATTTTTATTCCTTATCTGCATACAGTCATAGTTAAATGGGCAAAAAAAATCACATTACATATTTCTTCTGATCTTGTGAATCTGCATGGCAAGATAGACTACATAGTCGAGTCGATGGAGCCATGTGCCCCCTGAGTTCAAATTCTGACTGCCACTTCATGGTTCCAGTGACCAGGTCTGGGGATTGACTTCGTCTGAGAAGCATCTTCATCTTCAAGCACACAGAGTAGAATGTAAGAGTGAGTTTACAACTCAGGAGAGTAGAGAAGCTAGTCAAAACTCAGGATGAACAACTCAAAATCTTTAGGAAGTTCCTGAAACTGAGTGTATTCACTATGCTTCTCCTTCCCCAAGATTATATTGGCAGAAGGAGACATCCTCAGACAAGTTGAGATGCCTGGAAGAGGACCAGAAGCAACAGAATTTCTAGAAGTGATACCTCATCCTGTTGTGCTGCCTGCAAGTTTTACAGTGAGTTTAGGGGTTCTATCATTTTGTGGGTATCATCTGTGCTGGAGTGGGCTTCTGGTGATGGGGCTTCATTTGTACAAGCACTTGTCAGTAGCTTTTCACCTAAAGTCCTGTAATGTCAGTTAAACTCACCAATTCATCAAGTTGCCTTTGCTGGTATCCTTACTTTGCCCTATCACTGACTGCCTATCTGTATGTGGGGACACTCATTCAAGTCTTCCTGGGGATAGTATCAATGTAACAACCGTCTAACAAGCTTTGAGCATGCAGAGCCTTTTTTGGTAAATGCTGTCATTTGTTTCTGGGGGGGTGGTTACAATATAGCCTGAGTATGATCCTATTATGAAATAAACTCTCAGCTGGAGAAGAATCATTATTTTTCAGATTGAAAAAAATAGAAAATGAAAGCTAGGAGTCTGTAATTGTAGTTTTCGAGATTACTAAGCAGTGGTATTTTTTTTTATTAGAAAATTGGAAATTCTGGAACCTTTAAAAGGTATTCTAGAAGTGGCCATAAAGCCAGCCCTGCTGGAGATTTATAAAACGAAGAGAATTGCTCACTAGAGATAGCGAGAGGAATAGGGCCTGGGGTCAAACCAAATACCTAGAGCCAAACCACAGATGTGACTTTGAGATATGAGTTGAAGAGAGAGATCAAGGTGAGGGATGAGGTTTCCTAGCCAGCAGGCATTGCCTGGACATGCTCTCTGAAAGCCCGAGAGACTTTCATTGTGCAGGAACAGAGTCCATAAGGACACGGCTGTAGACAGCCACCTGTTTTCGCTGCTGTAAATCATGGTGACATCTGTTGCAGTTGGTAACCCAACCATAGGCTTGGGACTTCTCTGAAGTACCCTGGGAATTATGGGAATACTTTAACTAAGAATATGTTACCTGAAGTGTATAGTTCAAAGAATTGATTAGCCCTGAGAACACTAGCCATGAAGATCAAACTGATTAAGGAGAGAATGAGAAACAGCAGGTCAGCTGAATAAAAGATAAATCAAATATAAACCAGAATTCATGCTTTGAACCTTTAGAATGTACACAATTTGTTTTTTTAAAAATTTGTACATATATTCAGTGAACGATGATCATTTCCATGCCCCATTTCCCCACCATCTCTTCCAGAATCTCTCTTAACATGACCTCCTCCCGACTTTACGGTCTCTTCTTTGGATAACGGACTAAATCCAAGTAGCACTGTGTGTATGTTCACAGGGTTAGGGTGGCAACCTGCCCTTAAACGTTATGTCTCTCCCTTCTTCAGCAGTTCTCAACACCAGTCACTGCATGGAACTGTTGCTCAAATATGTTTGTTTAATACAAGTTACGTATTGTATTATATCCTGGAAACCCAATCCTTTAACAAGGTGGCTCACAAGGGGTCAGGAGGAGGAATTTGTTAAGGGGAGACGACAGAATGCACTGTTATAGTGTCTACTTCATATGGCTTCCTGTAGCCAGCACTGCAGGCTTTTCCATACCTCATGTTTCCCAACTAACTCGTAAAACACCCAGTGTCATAGATCAGATCCAGAATGTCTGACTCTAAGCAGCATACACCTTTTGTCTCTTGTGTTGCCTTCTCTGAGGAGATGATGGCCAGATCATGCACCCCCTCTGAGCTGTCAGAGAACTACTAAACAAAATTCCTTAGTGCCACTTATTTTTAGACCTTCCCTTTCATATACAACACAGCAAATGACCAAGATCTTCTATTCAAAGGAAATAGGATGGGCTGGACAGATGGCTCAGAAGTTAAGAGCATGTGTTGCTCTCTCTGAGGACCAGGTTTGGCTCTTACCACCTACTCAGTGGCTCACAAGCCTTTATAACTCCAGATCCCAGGCCCTCTTCTGGCCTCCATGTGCACCAGGCACCCATATGGTGTATATGTATATATACATATATACATATATGTATATACATTTATATGTGTGTGTATATGTATGTATATGTGTATGTATATATGTATGTATGGTTGTATGTATATATGCAGTCACTCATACACATAAAATAAACAAATCTTTAAAGCTCTGAATAAATTATGTGAGTTGTCAATGGATGAGTGATCAACTAATAGCTCTCCTAGTAACTGACTTATTTTTCTTTAACAAAGTTGCATAAATCAAAAAAAAAATAAAAAGAAAACCCTTAAAACAAAACAAAACAAAACACAACAAAACAAAACAAAACAAAAACACCCCAGAACTTCAAATCCCTGGCTCCTGGCCTAGCACATCCTCAGCTCATAGGAGGACATAGACATATAAATGCTGGGTGGGAATGACTGTCACAATGCCAAATCAATACTCTGTATCTGTAGCTACAGGCACTTTTAGGGAATGGGCGTGACATACCCACTGCAGTGGTTAGTGGTAACAGTTTTGGGACAAGGCCTGTATCGAAGGAGGAGCCTGCGAAGAGATTTTTCTGCTTTAGTTTATCATGAAGGTGCTACTTTGGCTAGCTCTCCTAGTAACTGACTTATTTTTCTTTAACAAAGTTGGTGTTTTCATGTTTTAGGATCTGATAGGACATTTAATTTTAACTCTGCCTAAGTTACTAGAACTAACAAATAATGAGTCTACTAGTGCTTAGAAAGTTTCACTTCTCCTTTCCTGGGAGCCAACCTTACTCCATTTTGAAAAAATATTTTTATGTTTTGTTTTTCCTCAGCTATCGACTCCTGAGAAAGCAGGTGGCCAATGGTCACTGTGCCCTAAGGAAAGTGGTCGCTACGCCCTGAGCCAGACAAAAACATCGGGGCTGCAAGATATCCACCGTGGCAGAACGCCCAGCTTCTGTGAAATTCCCCCAAACACATTATCCCCTTCCCTGCCTGTATAAATTGCCTGAGAAAATAGAGCTCGACGGACCTTGATCAGAAAATTTGTCTTGTTCTTGTTCTTTGTGTCTCCTGTCGTTTCCATTCTCTCCCCTTCTCTCTTAGGGTACCCTGTTGAGGACTCCGCAGGCCAGGGCACACCTCATCATCATTGAAGATATAAAAACACCAGGTAGAGTTCTAGAAAATTCCAGAAGGAATCCCCTGCCAGTATCCCCTAATTCAATTTTTAGAACCAATTCATATTTCCTTGAAGCCTCTGGCTCAAACTTTAAGCTTCTAAGGAGGAACATGAAGAGGCAACACTTAGAACATTTCTTAGAAAACAGTTTCTAGAAGGTAAACAAGTACTTACTGGCTTCCCCGAGGGTCCCTCTGGTCCAGGAAAACCTGTATCTCCAACAGGTCCTCTCTCGCCCTATAAACGTGTCCCAAAGGGGGGAAGAACATTAGTAAAAGTTTCTTTAAACTAGCACCTGGATACTACAACAGTAGTTGCTGGATACTTAACAGCAGTGTATCTGCTGTTAAGGAGGTGTTAGCTTACCGGCTCCCCTGGAGCTCCTGGAGGGCCTGGGGCACCAGGTTTTCCCTGTAAGAAAATCAAATAAAAATGTTAAGAGACATGCTACTGATGCCACAGACTTCCTGGAGTTTAAAGAGTTACTATATATAGTATTCAGACCCGGACATGATCCAGGGGCTGTAAGATACACACTAGAAAGTGCAGACAGGAGCCAGGAGTGCTTTTGAACACTGGAAGCCAATGTATCTTCACTACTAGAAGTCCTTATGTCTTTTTGCCTCTTCCTTACGCTAGGTGGTAGGTTAAGGATGGGAGTGGGGTGGTGGGTTTTTGTCAAGTTGACATGAACTAGAGTCATTTAGGAAGAGAAAACCTTGATTGAGACAATTCCTCCATGAGATTGGCCTGTGGGCAAGTCTGTGGAACATTTCCATAATTAATGATAAGCCCATGTATTTGAACACTTGGTCCTTAGCTGGTGGCAGTTTGGAGTTTGGGGAGATCGTAAACCTTTAGGCTGTGGTTTTTCCAGCAGAAACAATTAGGCTTCTCAGAGGGTGTTCCTGAAGGTCATATCCACTTCTGGTTCCTGCTTGAGCGCTCTAATATCTGATCTACCAACATGTCAACAGGCAACGCTGTAAGGTCTTTCTGCCCCTGCCCAGCCCACCTCAGCTGGCATGTCCTCCCTGCTCTGATGGGCTGTTGCCTGTGGACTTTGAGCTTCACGTGGCTTCTGTCAAGTATTTTGTCATCAAAGGCTACTAGCACAGTGGTCCAGCAGAGACTGGGAAATGAAGCGCCAAGTGTCAGACTGAGCTGGGAGGGATGCTGTGGAAGAAGGCCTCCTACTCCATGGGCCTAATTGTGGCTGGGAAACGCGGTGTGGGGATATGGGTGAGTATCAGAGACTTGAAAGGGCGAGGCCTCCTTTTCAATCTGCTTTAGAATTCTGGTAGGTGATCCCCCTCAGAGAAGGGAGAAAGAAAGACATTCGACAGAAAGCCCTGGGTAGCCTTAGCTACACTGGAAAGAGACAGACTGTTCTAGAAAATGCAGGAGTGGGTACTGGGGACCTCTATTGAGTAGGTATGACATGTCCAAATGATTTTTATCTTTGCTTCAACTACAGTTATCATCTCGATAGTTTTAGCTAGTACTAGAATATATCTCTGTATCTCTATGTATCTACAATAAGATTTAACATACCCTCTGTTTTGTAGCCATTATCACTTGTAGACTTTCTTAACTGTTTTATTTTCCAAGGACCAGGTAAAAGACAAATTTCAAATCACACAATTGCACATGTGCACTAGGTCCAGCTTTTAACCTTTCCTAATTCTGGAGTTGCCAAGTGCTTCCGGAGTTGTGAAATCTGATTTTAAAGTGCATTTATCAGACGTCAGACCAAATGTAATGTCTTGATATTTCAGCCAATCTATGGTCTCCAGAAACACTTCTGGAATTTCTCACTTAAACTACGTTTTGAAATTTCTATACACGTCTTGATGACTTTATAGGTATCCAGTACTCACTCTTTGAAGACAGATTTAATTTACGGTCATAGCAGAATTTCTTAAAGTCACGTGTAAATGACTGCAATGAGAAGACGAATTTCTTTGTGAGCGTAAGGGAAAAGGTTGAGATAGTGTTCTGAGTACAGTTCCAGAAAGAGAGCCCCAAATGCTGTGAGGAGGGGTGGTGGTGGTGGTGGTGGTAGTGGTGGTGGGGTGGGCCCAGGGCCTGAGATTCAATGTAAATCCCACTCTCATAAAGAATCTTCATTTTATAAAAATTCAAGAGTGCCTGTGAGAGAAGGTCATTTTCATTATTTTTGCCTTTACAATTACACACATATTAGTCTCAGTCCGGACAAATTTGATAAAGAATATCATTCTCTGTGAAACATGTGCATGTTGGGCAGCACTTTATTGTTTATTTGAGCTAGCTCAGTGCAGTTATGGGGAGGTAGTGTGAGCCTCTTTAGGTATGGTGGCCAGAAGCTTTAGGTAGTATGGGGTGGTGACAGTGTAGCTGCAGTGGGGTGGGGCTGAGACTAGGGCTCTTTCCTGTCTTCACAATGCTCCTTCCTATGGTATCCACCAACTTTCTTGCTACATGATAACCAGACTTTCCCTGCAGGGTCACCTGGCAAGTGACAAATGGGCCTCTTATTCATAAACCGTGACCACAAAATTTTAATGAGGGCATCATGAATGAAGATCAGAATTATCCCAAGGGCTCAGAGAAATGATTTCAACCTTTCCGGGAGTACTTCCTATTCATTTGCGAAGACCTTGATGAGATAAAAGCATTTGACACCCGAGAGCAACAAAAATGATAGAGAGGATGGAGGCCTGGTTTATGGCGGAACATTAACGGCAATAAAGCTCCACTAATAACCCTGGGTGAGGCAAGCACCCGGGCAGATTACAGCTGCGTGAGGGAGCCTGATGTACATGCCCCAGGATGTGAGCTTGGCTTCTGGAAGATGGAGAAATGTTGCAATATGACAGGGATGGAGATACAAGAAGTGTTTTCACAGCTGGGCACACACACTAATGCACAGCCATGGGTAACTGGATTTCCTAAGAAACTTGGGAGGGAAAAACAAGAGACAAAAGAGAAAGATCAAAATAAAGAACAGACACACCAAGGTCGAAAGAGAGACAAGCTCTGGGCAGTGGCTGCCCCTACAGTCACAGGATACTCCAAGCCTCCTTGACCACTAGGTACAGACTGAGTATGGGCACAGAAACACATACCTGTGAAGCTAAGATGAGATAAACCCAACTCACCGAAATACCTGCTACTCCTGGAGGACCAGCTGGGCCTCGATCTCCCTGTTGGGATGAAGATAGAAATGGCTACTTATAATGACGTCTATCAACTCTTTACTTTTAGAATCATTGGTCAAATAGTAATTTGACATGCCATTGTGTATGGAAGGAAAAATTCTCACAAGGCCATAGGCCTAGATCAAGAGTAACAGCCAAGCCTAAACACACACACACACACACACACACACACACACACACACACACACACAAAGTCAAAACTAAATTGCCTTAACAGGTTGTCTTCACATACCAACTGTTTATGTAAGTGTGAATAATGAAGAAGATGCTGTGAATTTAAGAGGGTGTGGGGTTGGCAACAGAGTTGGAGGGAGAGAAAAAGGGGTAGAAATGATTCGAATACAGTACTTATGTAATTCAAAGAAATTGGATTTGTAAAGCTTTGTTTGGGTATGATAAGTACAACTGATGTTAACATGAACAAAGAAAGCTAGAAGAACAGAAAACAATGAAGGCACAATATAACCTATTATATTTTCTCCCTTGGGATAACAAAGTGATTCATAAACCTAATGAAGACCATTATTCGTAATATTCCTTTGACTTATTTTAAAAGGAAACCATACATTCTTACAGCTAAAGCTAGTTAATGTTTAAAATTCTACCCATAATAAAAATCATTACTGTGATCTGAAGGATTAATCACACTGAACGTTTTCTAGAAATCCCTCCTTAACCTCACCCCCCTGGATGCAAGGGTTAGAGTAGAAAGACTGAGAACTGAAGATCTCTAGTTCTTCTCTGCTGACCCAGAGAAACCCATTTAATTGCTCTGAGAATGAGTTGGGTGCTTTGCAAGAGGCAGTGTGGTGTTTTAGATACAGTTGACAATGCCTCATATGCTGGCAACTACACATGGGATAATACAATGACAATTTTAAAATAAAGATTTATATATGTATGTATGTATGTATGTATGTATGTATGTATGTATTGTATGTGTGTTATATCGGCATGTGCATCTGCCTGCCAGAAGAGGCCAATAGACCCCATTACTGATGGTTGTAAGCCACCATGTTTTGTTTCACAGTAGGATGGCCACGGTGATAACTCACTGTTTATTTTACAGTACTTAGAGGAGCAGATCTCCAATATTTTTGTCCCAAAGAAGTAACCAATGTTGGAAGTACTTATATCACAGCAATCCTGATATAAGTTCTATATACTGTATACACATATAGCGACTTCATAGTTCACCTCTAAACCATTATGTGTCAACTAAAACTTAAGAAAAAAACAATCAGGAAAACGATATACCCACGTAATTCTCATTTGTTCCATCTTGAATGTGCCGTAACTTTTCATCCAGTGGAAATTATTACATGTATGATAAATACCAATGTTCAGAAGACCTCCAGTTTTGAGAATCTTCACAGCCTTGAATCTCTTTTCTCTAATCATCTTGCCTCATGTGTTCATCATTACATCTGGGATACTGTCAATATTTACACGCCTCCCAGCATCTTATTCTCAAACATTCCAGCTTTCGGCCATCAGCATCCCAAGACCCTTGACTCATTATGGTTCAAAGTTTTCACTATCCTTCACTCCCATGCATGGCCTGATTCTTTTAACCCAGTTAGAATTCTGCAGTCACTTGCTTTCATCTCTCCCTGTTGTTAACATGAATCTCTTCTTCATATAGCTGTGCTTAAGTGCTCACTTATCAAAGCCAGGGCATTGTTTAAACCCATTCGCCTCTGTTCTGTGTCTTCACTTGAAAGTCCGCACTTGGCTGCAGAAACGTAAGTAACTGAGAGGACTGGTCTGTTCATACCTCTTTCTTTCCATTCCTGACTACCCATCATGCTAGTTGCTTAGTCATGAAACTTGGAGTCTTCCTGAACAACTCTTTAGTTTTTATCCTCATTCAATCAATCAGAAAACCCTGTTGATTCTTTCTTCAAACTGTGTCTATAACCTAGTCATCTCTTACCCTATCTGCCATATCTACTCTGAGTCAACCAACAGTATCCACTTGGATACTGGAATGGTCTGCACTCTAGTTCTTCAAAGGCCGCTGTGTTGAAGACTTGTTTGCCAGTCTGTGGTGCCATTGGGAGATGGTGAAATCTTTAGTCTATAAACCCTTACAGAACAACGTCAGGTCATTGGAGGGGTGATCTGAGACTATAGCTCTCTCTTGTTTCTCACTCTTTGCTTTCTGGCTACCATAGGCTCTTGCATATTTTACTTCTTCAACAGACCACAAAAGCAATGAGAACAATTGGAGGGGGAAACCTCCCAAGCCATGAGCAGAAACAACAGTTTTTTCTTTATAGGCGTTTGTTACAAAGCTGACAAACACCACCTTCTAGCTGGCTTTGTTTCTGTCCAACTGGTTGTTGTTGTTCTTATCAATGGCTCAGGGTTTCACTTAGAGTCAAAGATTAAAGTCTTTACAATGACAAATAAGTCTCTTTGTTCATGTTTATTTAGCTCCCCTCTTTGAAGCATGAGTTTATTTATTTTCTAATACACCATGAACCAAGATAGATCTACCAATCCCACATCTGTGAGACAACTTTCATCAAATGTAATAGATGCTCTGGTTACTTTATGACAACTAAAGACAAAACTAAAGTTACCAACGAAGAGGCTATCTCAGCTGGGGAATGGCTTTCAATGGAATGGCTCAATAGACCTGTCTGCTGGGCACTTTCTTAGTTAATGATGGATATGGGTGATGCCCCCACTGGGCAGGTGTCTTAAAACATCAGCTGAGCGAGTTAAGGCAAGCAAGAAGCAGAACTCTTCCATAGCTTCTTCTGTTTCTGCTTCCAGGTTTCTGCTTGAGCTCCTGCCCCGATTTCTCTTGATGGTGGAGTGTGATATGGAAGCATAAGGCAAATAAACCATTTTATTCTCCCATTGCTTCTGGTGAGAATGTTTCATCACAGCAACAGAAAGCAAGCTTGAAGACTAGATCATGCCGGAGCTCATCTTGATCTCTCACATCCCTTGTAGCAAAGGATACAGTTCCTCCAGTCGCCACACTGAGCAGCATGGCTTGATGTGCTGGGGGGAGGGGGTACCTTTCTATGCTACTCCCACTTCTCAGACCTCATACCCAAGACTTTTGCATTCACACACTGACCTTCCTATTACCCCCGGAGGAGGTGGCCTGTCTCAGGATCTTAACATCTGTAGCTTCTGCTCCATGAATTACTTTCTTCAACCTTATGAAGAGGTGGCTAACTCACCTCCTTTAAGTCACTGTATAGCTCTTGCTTTCTTGGATATCATATGATCACTGTGGGGGCCCCACCACAAGCATGCATAATGCCCTTTACCCATTCTACTTTTAAAAAAAAAACCAGGATTCATTCATTTATTTAACGTACATCAGTTTTTGTATATATATTTTGGCGAAGATCCCCGGAACTGGAGTTACAGACAGTTGGGAGCTGCACTGTAGGTGCTGGAGATTGAACCTGGATCCTCTGAAAGGGTAGCCAGTGCTCTTAACCACTGAGCCATCTCTCTGGACCCAACCCATTCTACTTTAATTTCTTTCTGCAGTATTACCTGATATCATTGTTTTTATCTCGCATATCCAATTAGTTCCTGTATCCTTCCCTAGAAAATGAGTCCCACAAGTAGAAAAGATTCATTTGTTTCATTTCTTATACATTCATTTTATGTTTAATAAAACAGTTATTGGCATGATAGGAGGTAAATACACATTTCTGAATATGAGCAAATACATTTTTGACTTCTGTGCTTACCTTTACACCAGGAAATCCTTCTAGTCCTGGCAAGCCCATTGCACCACGCTCTCCCTATAAAGAGGAACAACAACCAAAAGTTTATAAGCAACGGTTTAAAGTCAGGGTCTTTATGTCCTATGTTCCTCAATACTGATTTGAAACTTGGCAAGGGAATAGTATCTTCTTTTTCCAAATTAGGTGTATGAAAATAGGTTTGGGAATTAGAGCTATTCTCCAGGCCATTTTCTGATTAATTGTTTTTATTCTGATTAAGAATCTAATTAGGACGAAACCCTCTAGTTTATTAATAACTCAGATTTTAGTAAGAATTAAAATGAAAAGCAGATTTTAATAAAGTTTGCCAATTTGTGAGACACCTGGGGTGGCTAGCTTATGATATAATAAGATTGAACTCTTTATGAAGCAAGAGATCTCCAAGCAGAACATGTAATATCCTTAACACGTCTGTAAACGCTTAGGAATGGTAACCTCAGTCATTCTAAGTCATTGCACATGCTGATGGGTACTGAGAGGGGATAGACAGCATTGAAAAAACAAAACTAAATAAACAAGTAAAAGCCCTTTATATATATTCTACCGCATGGTCCCAGACTATAGATCTTTTAGTAAGATATTTGGAAAATCTATGTTGAAAGATGCTGATTATTTGAACAAATAAACATTGTGATCAAGAAGGATGTAGAGTTGGTCCAGAGAGAGGCTCAGTGGTTTAGAGCATTGGTTGCTCTTGCAGAAGACCTTGGCTCAGTTCCCAGCACCCACAAGGTAGCTCATAACCACCAGTAACTCCAATTCCAGGGGGAATACAATGCCCCCTCTACTGGCCTCTTGTGGGTACTGCATGCATGTTGTGCATGGGTATATGCAAGCAAAGCACAGAAAGATAAACAAATCTTTAGAAAAATAGAGAAATGGGTAAAGTGGAGAGTTATCTGAGAATTTCTTATAGGTTAATTACTGTTAACTGAAAATATTTTCTTAGGACACTAGATATTTTAAACTTAACAACACTGGCAGGGTGTGGTGGCACATGCCTTTAATCCTAGCACCTGAGAAGCAGAAGCAGAGGCAGGTGGATCTCAGATCACTGTGAGTTCCAGGCTAGCCTGACCTATAAAGAGAGCTCCCAAGCTAGCCAGGACTTTGCTGTGAGACCTGTCTCAAAACAAACAATCAATCAATCAAACAAACAATCAATACAACACAGAATAGCAAGCTTATCAATTGTATTCTCTGTAGATATATTTTTGTACACAAAATACAAATCTGAAAGACTTTTAAAGCTGTACACCCATACTTACTACATACTATTAAACACGGAGCATACAACTTGGTATGTTTTATGTTTCAGAATATAAAAAAATTCTCTTTAGTATAAAACCTGTCAATCATAAGAATAAAAAATAAAAAAGGTGTTTAGATTGTATTCTGGCTGGGTCTATATGAAGGAGGCCCCTAGTTATTGATGCATGGAATATATCCCGGTATCATGTCTGTTTGTTTATACTTTCAACAGTCTTTCCTTAGGATAGAAGAAGCAATCAATTAATTAATCAATCAGCATTTGTTTGAGACTACATAGTCATTAAAATATTTAATTGAAATCACTTAGACATTGAATAGCTAAGGAAAAAAAGTGGTTTGCATCTGGAAATCAGCCAATTATTCGCAGATTCAACTGAAGGTAATTTTTTTTCCTCTATGAAGGTTTATTCGGAAGATTATTATTGCCACGTGTTATATCTTGAATCTTAAAGATCCTCCCAAAGTGAACGAGTTTAAGGGCTGATCTGCACTGTGGCTGCACACGCAAGAGGGGACCATGAGGACTTTGAACACATCAATTAACCCATTATAGACTTATAATTTAATGGGCTGTAGGAACAGGGTTTGGTTATAAAGGAGAGATGTCTTTTGCTTTGTGCCACCTTGAGACTAGCAGCTTCGTCTCCTTAAGTGTTTCCCGGTACATATTCCAGCTCACCATAGGTCGGACAATGGACTGAAACCTTTGAAACTGTCTGTCAAAACAACGATTTTCTCCTTCTGAGTTGCTTATCTCAAGTGTTTTTTCACAGTGGCACACAGCTGACTTAACATGTCATGGAACTTGAAGGACACCTAGAGAATATGTTTCCCCACCCACCTCATACGTGTTCCTGTTTTAAATACGTACTCAGATGTTGTGGATAGCCCCGTCCTTGTATTTTGATACTAATTCCCCTTTCCTGTGAAGGGCTGCAGAGGAGGTGTGAGTCATTACACAGGTGATTTCTAGTGAACCTTCTGCCCATCTTAATTTATAAAATAAAGGCTGGAGCCAGTGACTGGGCAGAGGAAGGGGAGGTGGAGATATAAAGGTTGGTGGGAAGAGGAGGGGGAAGGACGACTGGGGGACTGGAGGAAGACAATGGAGGAGGAAGACAACGAAGGAGGGGATGACTGGGGAGCAGGAGGTAGAAGGAGAGACACAGGGTCTGGAAAACCCTCAAGTTATAAGGGTCTCATAGCTGGGGAACAGAGTAGTGTAGGGGTATCTGCCCAATCTAGGCTTACAGAATATATTCATAATTACTGAGTTGTGTTTTCATTGACTGGTCATATTTGAGTTGGAGATTCAAATATCTCCCACTACACTCAGACAGTACAGTTCTCACTCCTGGCTTATTCCTGTGCCATGGGGTGTGGTTTCTCCAGACCCAGCAAATGGTGGGTGACAATGAGTATAGCGTGTGGCTGTGTATAGGAATATAGGACCCGAGGTTGTAAATTCAGGGGATTTTGTTTGTATGATAAGTGTGAATATCTGCACAATATTTAATCCCATGACTTTCTATCTGTTTTTGTGTTTCACTTACACACGCTTACTTTCTAAACAGAGACTATATTTCAGTTGGTTTCTTATTATTTATTCTTTCTCAGCTAAGAAATATGGGGTCTAATTTCTTTGAATTTTACTCAAACAGTCTTTATGTTTTGACCATCTTTTTTCCAGTGCTAATAAATTAGAATTTACCCTTTGGTAAAACATTTACAAATTTTTCTCACTCTGATCTGCAATTATAAACATGAGAACTTAAAGAATGTCCCAGAAAAGTCAATGAGAAGTCTAACTTTATCTCTGTGACTTATAGGGGTGTTGTTTTATAAGTTAATAAGAGACTAAGACTGGGGGGATTTTTAATCAATATGATGAAAAATAGAAATAAAAAATGAACAACATATTTCTAGATGGACATATATAATAGTACTTTAAAAGTTGCAAACACAGAAATGGTAACTTCCTATATAACACACTTGGGGTTCAGAATATAATACTAAGGACTTGAAATGATTATTTTAGGGTAAATCAAATAGACATCCAATATATACTGCCCAGTAACAATGATAACTTCTTTGAGTACTCTCTTTTGGAAAAGTCACGTTCCATGCTTTGTCTCTTTTCTGGTTTAACATTTTTCTTTCAGACAGTTTTACCAACTTCTACTATTATAGTAAAATGACTTTTTTTTTTCACATAGCAATGGAAAGAGGTTGGAAAGCTTATCTCACTATTAGGCACATTTAAGTTTCACTTCTTTCCTCAGAGGTTAAAAGGATATACAAATGGGACACAAACGATGGAATATTTGCTTGGAAAGGACATGGCAGGAAAAGAAATGCCAAAGGTTAGAGGGAATCTAATTGAATCTGGCAGAGCTTTTGTAAGGATGCTCCAGGGTTGAGAAAGGCGCTGAGAACAATTATCATCCTTTGGGCGGCTGGAGGACATGATCTCCTTCCTTGCTGAGTGTTAACCTCCTGCTGTTTTCCACTCAATAAGCAGGGTTATGACAGTCTACGCTCCCTGCAGAATAATTGCCCAAGACTTGCAAAGTAAATAAACAGCCCTCTCCCCTTTTCTGGTTGGTGAGATGTCAGACCTAGTAAGGGATTTCTCTCCCTTAAGTATTTCTCTTCCACAAGTGACTTTAAATTGCATCCATCATCCAGAGAAGGTCGTCAGAGGACAGTGTTCCATTTATCAAGGGCATTCTATGTGCTTTCCTACATCAGAGGGCAAGTTTTAAAACCCGCTGAAAGAAAGAGCAGAGCCTCAAGGGGAGGCGGAGAATAGGGACTAAAGCATCCTCAAAATAAAGAACACATTTGCTGAGATTTCTTCATTTGCTTGCTTGTCTGACACCTTCACTGATATACACCTAAGATGACAGCCTATCTTTGCCTGGTGCCTTTTCTAGTGTTAACAAAGACTACAAAGAAGTAGGAACATACATACCACTGGGCCAGGATCACCTTTTGGGCCCTGGAAAAAAAAAGGTGTAGAAAGATAGTTTAATTATGACTAAGCCACCATTGTAGAATCTGAAGCACTTTCCTTCAGATGCTCGTTAACAAATATAAGGACGGTACATATTTTGCTTTTGCTGATGTTTGGATTTAGAGTAAAGTTTAGAAACATAATTTGGGGTCTAGAGAGATGTCTCAGTGGTTAGGAGCCCATAATGTTCTTCCAGGGGACCTGAGTTCAGGTTCCAGCACCCATGATGGGTGGCTTATGACCACCTGTAACTCCAGTTCCAGGAAATCTAGCTTCCTCTTCTGGATCATACAGGAACTGCATGTATATCCCATGCATATACTACCCCCAACCCACCCCATATCCTTAAAGTAAAATAACACTAAATAAACAATACAGTGCTACTTCTATGAACACATTTGGACATTGATTTAGAGCTTAGATTAACCATAAGGAAAGAGACACCACTGCACTAAACGTTTTCCATAATTAAGGCTTTGCTTGCTATTTCTTTTAGTTAAATTGGCTTCGCTTCCTTGCTCCTTTGTAATACTGGGTGACATTTGTGACATTCAGTTTTCAGTGAGCCCTCCCATGATTACTGTGCTCCAGCTAAGGCAGCTTAAGGATAAATCTTCTGTACTTACTGGGGGGCCCGGAGGTCCTGGGTAACTGGGAACATTCACTCCTCCCTTCAAGAGAAGAGAAAGCAGATGAGAAGAATGTATAGATTATAGATCTATAGATCACAGGTAATTAGACATGGAGGTACCTGGATTTTATATAAGCTCCCCATGCCATTTCCCTCGTTGAGCAGGACACCCTTAGGAAAGAAATGAGACTCGAAAGTTAGCACGTGTGACTTCAGCCATTTTACCAAACTGTATTCTTCCTATATTAACTTTCACTTAAATTTTTCCCCTGTTCTATATTTAAGGTGAATTTAATACCATAAACCAAATACCACAGTGTTGCAATATTTCCAAACAGCGGGAAAAGCTGGACAAAGGAACCTAAGCTATGCCTGGAACACTCGGATGCTTCCGGTTGGGATTTGAATGGTGTTCAGGTCTGGCAGATGAAGCACTAATGCATTCGGATGAAAAATCTCACCTGCTCATTAAAATTCAATGTCTGAATAGCCAATTTACTGTGTTTCCAGCCTGCTGACCTGCAGGCAGCCCTGCAGTAGGACTGGTGTAGATGTGAATAGGGAACCATTTGGCAACTTCGAAGTGATGTTCTCCCACAGTCACTTCAAGCCAAACAGAAAATTAAGGTGAATCAGAGAACTTCATTCACAACATCCTGTGTGGATGCTTCTACAAAAATATCTTTAATAACCAGGGAACAAGAACTTGCTCAAAACAAACAAACAAACAAAACAACAAAACCAAAACTCTTATACATAAATATGGAGCATAAAACTGCATTCATTTTGTAGCTTGAAAACTCTTATCCAGCCGGGCAGTGGTGGCGCACACCTTTAATCCCAGCACTTGGGAGGCAGAGGCAGGTGGATTTCTGAGTTTGAGGCCAGCCTGGTCTACAGAATGAGTTCCAGGACAGCCAGGGCTACACAGAGAAACCCTGTCTTGAAAAACAAAACAAACAAACAAACAAACAAAAAAGAAAACTCTTATCCATATCTGGAAAAAATGCACTCAAAACATTCAGTTTGGAAACGCTTAGAAAGGATAATAGATTCTAAAATAAAAAAATAAAAAATAAAAATCCAAGCATGATTTCATTTTTCTTGTTATTTTTTTTTTTATACCTCAGCTGCAAAAATGAGGAAGCCTTTATTTCATTATTGCTTGGGGATGACGGTAGAAGTAGCCGGGCCCAGAAAGCACCGTTCACATGCATCTTCAAAACAGCAAGTAGAAGATGATGCCCTGTCTGTTATCCTTTTATTGATTCTTCATTCATTTGGCAATAATTGAACATGGGCTATATTTTAATACACTTAGCCTCGATGTAAGAGACTTCTAAGAAAGTTTCCCAGAGAAGATGTATATTCTGTCTTAAAATAATATCTAGAGACAAGAGGCAGATTTCTTAAGCCTTACAGACAAGCACAGGTTTCTTTAATGGTCTCATGATATATTTTTTTCTTTTTTCTCCCCATTGAGGAGAAGGCATATTTTAGAATCTGAACTCCATGAGTTTTCCATCGATCAGATGCAGAACGTGTTTAAGAAAGCAGAGACCAAGACAGTTATGTGTAAACATACATCTGGGGGTTCTGGGTTTAAGAAAAACACACATCTGTACACAGACTCATAACATACTCTTTAGTTTTCAGAAAGCTACTGTGAGACCCCACCCTTTCTCTGCTAAATTTAGCTTTTTAAATTCCTAGGAGGTAATGCTGGAGAAATAGCAAGTGCGGGCCTCAGCTCTGCTGCTATTCAAACATGGTTCCACATGAGGGCAGACTTGCCACAGAGAGAGGCCCCTCTGCTCTCCACAGCCTCCCTGAAAGAGTACAAGTCTGTGTAGCTGGCCAGAAGACATCCATGGCTCTGGAGCATTTTTCTCACTGTGTTCCATGGAAGTAGAATATCCTCACATCTCAGACACTAATTATGAGGTAAACACAAACAACATCTTTGAAAAAGCAAATTGCACGGTTGGAAAGGATGTCTTCTTAAGGGCCTTTTATTATCTGTGAAGTTTTATGGTAGTCAAATGTTTCTCCATCTTTTGTTGGAGGTGTAGAGTCAGGTCAGTCAGACTCAGGTATCCCGATTCCATGGAAAAGAAGTTTATAGTATACAAACAACTGTAAACACTGCATATTTGCAGCTGAGCTGAACTAGGGACAGGTTAGGCCTACCCAATGTCATTTACACACACACACACACACACACACACATGCATGTTCACACACAAGCAGTCACGAAAGCACGCACACATCAGAATATTTTGTTTTGCAATCATCTAGATAACCAATGTATGAGCCATAAGTACACAGAATTAAAACCTCAAACCACTCACAGGGGGTCCAGGAGGTCCAGGTTTCCCAGGGGGTCCCTCACTACCCTGCAAGAGAGACACAGGCCTGAATTAATAGTTTGGCCATTTCCATCCCGAGTTGGTGAAGCAGGTTGTTCAAAGAGCAATCTTCCGAAATCACCATGGCTTATCATTTTGCTTCAGCCTTGTAGTCTTATCCTGCTTAGCTTGCTCCTTGACCCAGTGACATACATTTCCTCACCCCAGGACAGTGACTAGCTCTTTTCAAGTCCATCTAGACTCTCGATATGGCAACCCTAGGGAGTGACAATTTCACTGGGGACAGACCAGTTAGGTAGGTGACCTGTCCTGGGCTTTGAATACAGATGGGGGAATGTTTCCTCCTATGTGAGCATGAGGTACAGGGTAGAGTTCATGGGACCAGACTGTGGGCTTTGAGACTGTGGCTCTCTGGATTAGCCTTCTCTCTTGGCGTCGCCTCCGCCACCTCCAGCCTTTTAGAACTAGGGAGATCATTACAGTAAATGTAACTGAAGTATGAAATCACAACTAGCGTCACATCTGTTGGTTAGTATCAAACTCTACAACCAGGTGAGGTGTGTTTTACTGAGTGGAAGCGACTTTGCTGTGACACTATTTAAGGGAAATGGTCTGTGCCGTTTAAATAGCTACTGTCTTCTGCTTGTAGAAGACATAAATCAAAAAACCAAAGGGGACTCCAATAATTGCTTACTGGACCAATAACTACTCTGTGATTATTTTGAACTGAAACTTGGTAAGTGACTTTTACAAAGCACGGAAATACTGACCCATCTGCAGTAAGCAATTGTTGCAGCCCCTTTGGCTTTTCGACAGTTGTTCCTATAACAGCGCACTGCTTTTAGAACTGTATCATAATAAAATGTTCTAAGTCACATTTATCAGGGACAGTGACAACACAGAGCATTCGATGCCCAGGAGGAAGTTTGAGGGATGCCAGTCCTCTTCTAGAACTGGACTGAAGGTTTTATTTCAATACTCACCTGTTTCCTACCAACAATGGAAAACATCACAGATCATATATTTATCAGTATAAATAAACGGTAAAGTTTCTCACGCCATGCACTGCTTGAGAATGGATATCCTGAGTGAGCATGTTGTATCTTTCCCCAGACTGCTTTGATGGTTGCCGTCTCCCTAAGACCCCCTCTGTTCTGCTGACCTCTGCCAATGTCCTTCAGAACATTACATCACACTTCTCATGAGTCAACACACAGTATGTGCCTATTGAGAATACTCCTTCCCCCCTCCCCCACACCCCCTGTCCTGGCAAAATTAGAAGGAATATTCTCATTTGTGCCCTCAAGCTCATTTCAGCGTGGAATTCCCATTAACCTCAAAGGCCAGTCAAGGGCCGAATACTTTTCATAAAGAATAGAGAAAAAGGGCCGTCGGGACAGAGAAAGATCCTTAAGATATTAGCAGGATAAAAATGTGCTGAGGTTCTCTAGCACATTGTTTCCTTTAAGCGTCTTGGGGATTTTTTGCTCCATGATACCATCATGTTCCCTCTTGCTCAGGGGGCTGGTATCCTAGCAGGCATGCAGGAGATACTTAATTAGCTTATGTGGCTCTTTGCACTGATTTCTTTAATCTGAATAGCTTTAGCTATTTCACCCACTCGGTGGCTATGGCTGGACCATCACTGCAATGCCAAGTGAGATCTTACACCAAGTCAGCTTGATGCTCATGTGCTGTTGACCTCCCCTCCAGACCATAGCACATCTGTCCAGCTGTGAGCTGAGATGGTTAGCTGAGATTTAGAATCACCATGGCAACACACCTCTGGGTGGATGTGTCTGTGAGGACATATCCCAAAAAGTTTAGTAGGAGGACCCACCCTGGATAGGGACATCATTATCACACAGGCTGGAGTCCTAACTGAAAAAGAAAGCAGCACAGTAGCATTCATCTTTCTCTGCTCCTTGCCTACAGATGTGGTATGAACTCAAGACCTCAAGATTCTCCCTCTACCATGACCTCCTCACCATGATGAACCCTTCTCACCTTTGGCTGTTTAATTCAGATATTTTGACTAAAGTAACCAATACATTCTTCTTCCCAGGGGACATAGTTTTCGTCAATTCCTACCAAGGCCTTCTAGGGACAGCTTTGCCAGATGGCCTCACAAGCCCTTTGGTTATTGATCATTGTCTTGATAGCCAGCAAGGTAGCTTCTGGAGCCTGGGAGCTTGTTCGAAATGTTTGGGCTCTTCTCCCCTAAATTTACAGCATGAATCCAACTCATAGGATGATGAATTAGATGGGCCCTTTAGGAGATAGGTCATGGGGTGGAACCTTCATGAATGGGATCAGTGTCCTTATAAAGAAGCCCAAGAGAGCTTAGTTACGGTTGAACTACAAAGAGACTCATTTAGAACATGCCCTCTATGAACAAGAAAATGGGCCCCACTAGCTAGCAAAACCACCAGTACTTTGGTTAGGGATTTTCTAGTTTCTGAGATTTTGAAAGGTGCTGTTTAGAGCCAATTTATAATTTTTTTTTTAAAAAAAAAAAAACAAAGAGAACAAGACTCAGCCATAGCTGGAAGTCTCTGATACATTAAAATCTAGCTGACCTTTATCTCTTTAGGAGGCTTGAACCCATCACCCTTCCTCACAGATGGATATCTCAGCTTCTGAACCAAGTTTGGATTTTCTATCTCCAAACCCAGTGCTCTCATCTGTGAATACCGTGTTCAGACCCCTTTTCAGACTTCCATCTTTGCAAGTCCACTCCATGAATAGTCACTGCCTAACACACATCATCTGTAGGCTGCTCTTGATTGCATGGAGCTCTCAGTAAATGGTCCCTAACCCAAGCCCCATTTTCCTCTGTACCTTGTCACCTTTTGCTCCAGTGGGACCAGGATGTCCAGTTCTTCCTGTTAAGCCCTATGAAATGAAAAACCGAGTTTGTTATGGAACCAACAAGTCAATGGTCAAAAGGTGGTGGACGGTGGTCACTTAAACACCCATTTCAAAGGTCATATGGTCCTAATTAAATTGGTTCTACAAGCTTATATTTCTTCAGGCTGATACAGCATCCCTGTCCTCCTAATAAGCCCTTGCAAGGTTAAAAAATTTCTGTGGGTTTTTTTTTTCACCTTGGCTAACCACATTTAATGACCTTAATTGAAACCTTTTGATACACTTAAGAATTTAGCCTTGCTGTTTAAATGGCAATTTACATAACACGTCTTTCTAAATGAGGTATAATTTTGGTAGCGATCAACATCTTAAATACTCCAATACTGGGCAGAATGAAAAATGTGCATACCGAGTTATGTGATCTGCATTGTAAAAAGAAAACAAAAGTTAATCTTAATTCTTCTTTGAGAATAGAATTAGCAGTAATTCTTGTGGTTTCTTTTACAATTCTCTTTCATAATTTTAAGTTTTACTTTGTAGGTGCGAGCATAAATGATAAACTCTTAATTATGGCAAACCCATGACTCAAATTTATTAAGGGGCGATCACCTCTTATTTGAGAGACAAAAATAATTTATTGGCATACGAACTTTAAGCAAAGGGACAGAGAGGTTGAGACATTGACTTTAGTGGAGTTGGTTTAGCAAGGAAATGCATTATTTGAGACAAACTTATACAAAGATTATTTGTTGGTCTGAAACTCAAGTGTAATTGTGTGCCCCATCTTTTATCTGGTAACTGAACTTTAGGATTGGCTAGAATTAAACTCTAAATAAGAGATTGGGTTTGGCAGGTTGGAAGTGAAAGAAGATTCTGTTCCAGGAAAACAAGATAACCCAAAGATATTGCTGTGTTCAAGTGGGCATCAGAAACAGAATTTTTTTCTTTTTTAAAAAAATTACATATAGGAATACAACAAATTAAAGCTGATAATCTTTGGCCTGTTATTTTTCTTTAGAAAAATCTCAGCTTGTGTTATCTGAATATCTGAATATCTCTTCTAAGGTTAGTGCCAAAAATTTATAACCAAGGAGAGAATGTACTTGAGTATTCTATTTCCAACAGAGTGAGAAACAGCTCTTAGGCTTGGCAAAAATTCTGATGAGAAGACTCCAGGACACTGAGAAGGCTTAAATAATCTTAGATGAAAGTTGGAGATGCTGGAGGAGGCTACTTTTTAAGGCAATGGCTGAGCTACACAGAGATACAGAGCAGGAAAGGCACCGGGAATATTAATGCACCATGCACTATTCCTACAGGTATGGCATGAGGAAACTAGTCTTAGCAAATACTTACAGGGGGTCCAGCTGGGCCAGGAGCTCCTGAGAGGCCAGGAATTCCTTGAAGACCCTGGGAAAATAAACCAGAATTGTCAGATTTTGGTGTTGGATGAATTTACCGTCAACCTCAGTGAGATTTCCAGCACTTTTAGAGGTTTTCTGGGGTTCAGAATATGGACCATCTATAATACTGCTATGACCATATACCATATATAACACACACTATTACTTGATGTGTTGTGGGAACAGACATAAGTTTTAGGTTTTTACCCCTTTTCTATAAGAGGCTTAGATCACATTTTAATTAGAGGAAAAAATATTATTGACCTGTTTGTTGTTTCAGAATCAGAGGAAATGCATAGAGTTGTAGATGCAAGGGCTGGGGTTGTAGCTCAGTGGTACAATCCTTGCCTAACAGTCATCAAGCTCAGACTTTGACCACCATCAGCGTAAACACTGACCAAACAAATAAGCAAAATAACACACAAAGAAAAAAAGACCCAAGTTCTGGATTGAATGGGACCATTCTTTCAAGAGTCAGTCTCTTTACTGAATAAAGTATTTTTATGTTACTCTAATATTATTTGCTATATTAGAAATCCTCTCTCTAATGTTCTTAAATGATGGATTTTTTTTGTTTGTTTGTTTTTTTGTTTTGTTTTTTCGAGACAGGGTTTCTCTGTGTAGCCCTGGCTGTCCTGGAACTCACTCTGTAGACCAGGCTGGCCTCGAACTCAGAAATCTGCCTGCCTCTGCTTCCCAAGTGCTGGGATTAAAGGCGTGCACCACCACCGCCCGGCAAATGATGGATTTTCATGTTTGTTATAACTATCAAGCAAAGTGACTGTGGTAAAATGACTGCATCTGTATTTATGAGATGTCAACAGGACTAGGATGAATCAAGGTTCTTTGTACCAATAGGCTTAAGAATAAGTTCATTTTATCCTATATTGAAGAGACCACATGTTGTTTTCAGGTTTATTCATGATATACTGTGGTAGTTTGAATGTGAATAGCTTTAATAAGCTCATATATTTGAATGTTTGGTCCCTAATTGGTAGGTAGTAGAACTGTTTTGGAAGGATTAGGAGGTTTGGCCTTGTTGGAGGTGTGCCGCTAGGGGTGAACTTTGAGGTATCAAAGCCTATGTCAGGCCCAGACACTCTCTCTCTCTCTCTCTCTCTCTCTCTCTCTCTCTCTATCTCTATCTCTATCTCTATCTCTATCTCTATCTCTATCTCTATCTCTATCTCT
>NW_021604619.1:2893948-2894473 GCF_004785775.1 Grammomys surdaster
TCTCTATCTCTATCTCTATCTCTATCTCTATCTCTATCTCTATCTCTGCCTCCTGCTTGTAAAATGTAAGCACTCAGTTCCTTCTCCAGCACTATGCCTGCCTATCTGCTGCTATGCTTCCAACCATGATGATTATCGACTAACTCTTTGAAACAGTAAGCAAGCCCTCAATTAATTCATATATATCTATATCTATATCTATCTATCTATCTATCTATCTATCTATATCTATATCTATATCTATATCTATATCTATATCTATATCTAATCTATATCTACATCTACATCTACATCTACATCTATATCTATATCTAATCTATATCTATATCTATATCTATGTATATCATCTATATCTATATCTATATCTATATCTATATCATCTATATCTATCTATATCTATCTATCTCTATCTCTATCTCTATCTCTATATCATCTATATCTATATCATCTATATCTATATCTATATCTATATCATCTATATCTATCTATATCTATATCATCTATATCTATATCTATATCTATATC
>NW_021604619.1:2894483-2925086 GCF_004785775.1 Grammomys surdaster
ATCTATATCTATATCTATACCTATATCTATCTATCTATCTATCTATCTATCTATCTATCTATCTATCTATCTTTGGTCATGGTGTTTCTTCATAGCAATAGAAAAGTAACTAAGACAGGTATTCAAGGATCTCCTTGAGTGTTCTGGAATGCCTCATGTAATAAGTATCAGGCAAAAATCTTGTGTATATTTGTATTGAAGAACAAGTATGTTCTTCATTCTTCAAGATTTTATCAGCCCCATCGGCTTGCTGTGTGCACATATGTGCACATGTGCACGTGTAGACAACTCACATCAGTATGGTGGACCACCTCTTTTCATGTCCCTATCATCACCTGTGAGAGTGTATAAACAAATTTATAACTTTTTAAGTGGAAAGGACAACTGGGGAATGGTACTTTCTAATGACTGAAGCTTATGCATGTGTGTAACAAATTTTGTCTTTATCTTAAAACATCCACATTTCCATAATATTTTTACATATACCTCTTTCAGATATACTTATGCATATATCTTCCTCTCTTTGCTACCTTAAGTCTCAACTTTGAGATGCTGAGTGAGTTTTCGGGTTGTCTAATTTATAAGCATGGGAGTTGGTAACCTCTGATGACTGCATTAAACTTGAAAATAAACACCCTACATAAGTAAAAACCATCTTTCTCAGCAGTCTTTCTCTCAGCTGCTCGAAATTCTGTCACAAAAGTGAAAGCTGCTATGGAGGCATAAGGGGCGATATGAAGATTTTATAAGACACAATGGCTATTGGAAGATGCCGCCTTCGGGTCTGGGCCTGAGCAATGAGTTGATCCCAGGTGGATCCTAGGCAGCTGCTCTACACCCAATCTCACAAAACCCAGAGGAAGTGGGCCTCCCAGGAGCTCTAACCTGGGCAGCATCTTAGGTAAGGAGACAGCAACACCCACCCCAAACAGGGAGTAACTGGGACCCACTAGGACCCAGGAATTCACTCCTGGCCAGGAGCATTGGTTCCTTCCTGTCTGGGTCCAAGCAGTGAACAGATCTTGGGCCCCAGCTATAACCCTAGTATTAACACATACCCCACACAGCTCTGAAACAACCAAGATAATAGGAAAGACAGGCTCCAGTAAGAGACAGGGCAGGTAGCACTAAGGAGATCCAGATGGTGAAAGGCAAGCACAAGAACATAAGCATCAGCAACCCAGGGTACTTGGCATCATTAGAACCTAATTCTCCCACACTAGAAAGTCCTGAATTCCCCATATCACTAGAAAAGCAAGATTCAGATTTAAAATCACTTCTAATGATGATGATAGAAGACTTTAAGAAGGACATAAATAACATTCTCTAGGAATTTGAGGAGAACACAAGTAAACAGGTAGAAGCCCTTAAAGAGGAAACACAAAAATCCCTTAAAGAATTACAAGAGAACACAACCAAACAGGTGAAGAAATTGAACAAAATCCATCCAGGACATAAAAATGGAAGTAGAAACAATAAAGAAATTGCAAAGGGACACTACCCTGGAGATAGAAAACCTAGGAAAAAAATCAGGAGTCATAGATGCAAGCATCACCAACAGAATACAAGAGATAGAAGAGAGAATCTCAGGTGCAGAAGATACCATAGAAAATATCGACAGAGCTGTCAAAGAAAACACAAATGCAAAAAGTTCTTAACACAAAACATCCAGGATATCCAGGACACAGTGAGAAGACCAAACCTAAGGACAATAGGTATAGACGGGAGTGAAGATTCCCAACTTAAAGGGAGTGAAGATTCCCAACTTAAAGGAGCAGTAAATATCTTCAACAAAATTTTAGAAGAAAACTTCCCTAACCTAAAGGACGAGAAGCCCATAAACATACAAGAAACCTGCAAAATGCCAAATAGACTAGACCAGAAAAAGAAATACCTTCCGTCACATAATAATCAAAACACCAAATGCACAAAACAAAGAAAGAATATTAAAAGCAGTAAAAGAAAAAAGCCAAGTAACATACAAAGACAGACTTATAAAAATTACACCAAACTTCTCACCAGAGACTATAAAAGCCAGAAGATCCTGGACTGACATCATACAGACCCTAAGAGAACACAAACGCAAGCCCAGGCTACTATACCTAGCAAAACTCTCAATTATCATAGATGGAGAAACAAAGATATTCCATAACAAAATCAAATTTACACAATAGCTTTCCACAAACCTGGCATTACAAAGGATATTAGTGGGAAAGTTCCAATACAAGGAGGAAAATTTTACCCTAGACAGAGCAAGAAAGTAATCCTCTTCCAACAAATCCAAAAGAAGATAGCCACACAAAGATAATCCCACCTTTAACAACAAAAATAACAGGAAGCAGCAATCACCGTTCCTTAATATCTCTTAACACCAATGGACTCAATTCCCCAATAAAAAGACATAGGCTAATGGAATGGATACATAAACAAGACCCCCAGCATTTTGCTGCATACAGGAAACCCACCTCAGTGACAAAGACAGACACTACCTTAGAGTAAAAGGCTGGAAAACAATTTTTCAAGCAAATGGTCCTAAGAAACAAGCTGGAGTAGTCATTCTAAAACCTCCAGCCTGAGAACACAAAGGGAGGGACTCATGGCTCCACCTGTATAGGTAGTTGAGGGTAGCCTTGTCAGGTATCAGTGGAAGTGGAGGGCCTTGGTACCCAATAGTTTGGATTCCCTAGTGTTGGGGAATTTGAGAGCAGGGAGGTGGGAATGGGAGGATGGTGGGAGCTCACCTTCATAGAAACTCCCAGAATTATATGGATTAGATATGATAGAGACAGGCCACCAGAAGACTAGATTCCAGAATTCAAACAAAAAATATCTTGATACTAAAATTTGTTTTGAGAATTGTATATTGTAGAATACACAGCCTTGGTGTATCTACTCATCAAGCAAGCTGAGCAGACCTGCCCGAACCTCTGATGTCCTGGAATCTCAGCTGAATGCAGTGAAGACACAGACATCAGAGGCTTATCAATTTACTCTCCCTCCTGCCCCTCTTCTAATATCTCAATGCCCGTAACCAGCTTGAAGAAGTTAATGAAGAGTCGACGCCCCTATTCCCTGGGCTTGGGGACTGAGGTGGTTAATATTGGGCTGTCTTTCTAGGGAAAAGTAGTGGTTTTGTTGGAACAGGGAGGAATAGCTAGGATTTATTGCATAGCTATAACGTATTGGTAGAAATCTGTATAATTGTTATTAAGCTGAAGTTATAACTTCTTAAATGGTACAAAATTTACTTTGATTTCAAATTTAAGGTTTTCATTGGTACGAGTTTCTTATTGATATAGAAGTGAGATTAATATTGTTAATCTCATAGGCATTGTGCCTATGTAACACATTTAGGAATACAAGGCTTAGGCCCTTCTTTAACTTTTTTAACTGATTTGAGATGGTTAGCCTGTGAGTTAAGGGCCTATAGCAAATTCATGGCTCTGAGTTTATTGTTAGAGTGGTTTCTATATTTTATTTAGAAATAGCTGAGAGAAGTTAACAGATAACAGTCCAGATTGTCTTACATGGATAGTTGGTTTTCAAAACGTCAGAAGTCCACAGAACTGACGTTACAAACATTTCTGCATTAAGTTCATTTTGATTAGAGGCCTATCTGCTCCTTACAGCTTCCTGTCTTCGATTCTAAGAAGAAATTGAGTGTCTTTGGAATTACTCCAGTTGTGGTGAGACAGCCACTAGGCAAGACTTGCCTCTTTTCATCTATAGACAAATTACTGTCCTGAAAAGGACACACTTGGGGAATAGTTGACTGATTATATCTGCCAAGTCAGAGTAATCAGCCCTTAATAATTCTGCATCACTAGGTCTCTCAGATGATCCTGGGCCAGAAGGCTGAAGATCAGATGCTCCAACATTTTGTAGTATAGGGACCGTCCAGGTGTTCAGCAGTCTCTATAAATTGGCTAAGTTTTAGAAGCTATGCTTTGTGCTTCCCATAATTTCAGTTAATTCAGTCATTCTGGATTTCTGACAGGGTTGAAGACTTATAGTCTCATAGCCAATCCTGGCTATTTACTTTGAGAGAAAAGACTTGAGAGGATGGTTTTCAGCTGACATTCATTCTAAAGCCAAGAAAAAAGCCAGGTTCAGAACTAAGTCTTTTAGTTAGGAGAGATGACAGAGGTTCTGGTTAGTCAACAAAATGATGGACTGGGTATTAGTTCTATCTTGTACCTTACTGATACAAATTGGTATAGTTATGCTCTAATTGAATTTTTAGAGAAAAGTTTTTTTTTAACAGGAAGGGTGATATGTAGGAGGAGTTACGGTGGGAGGAGTAAGGAGAAGAAGAGGAGGAGTAAGGAGAGGAGGAGGAGCTAGGAGGCGAGATGGAGGGGGGAGGGGGGGGAAGGGAACATGGAGATGGATGTTCGCATGTCTCTGCCAGTCAAAGATAGTTGGTATAGCTAGGTTGGGTATTGGGTTACACTTCTGATTGTATGGGCATCTTGTTATTGAGCATTACCAAACTTATAAAGCCTTTGATTAACATTTTAAAATAAAAATAAAAATTATAAAAAAGAAAGATACCAGCATTCAAGAGCAAGATGGCCAAGTTTAGCACATAGTGCCATATTCAAACTCAAATTAAAATCTATTACCTAGGTATTCACCCATCAATGCTATACTTTATGAGTACATTTCATGCCTTGTTTGTCATTTATTATCATAAAATCTTATATAAAGACACAGAGTCAAATTTTTTCTCTGGCTAGGAAACATAGGATATACGCTCTCTTTGCACATTACAATTGGATGCTGAGTCGAACAGCAACATGAAGAACTTGGAGTGAGCCACTTTTCAAAACAGCGACAAGTGGGTCATTCCTCTAACTTACTGAATTAAATTGATGTTTCTAAAATTAAACCCCCAAATGATATGAGCTTCCCTCTGTACCTTTTCCACTCAATGAAGAATAGATGGTTTTGGTTTTTTAACAGTAGAGACAATGCATGGCTATTATCACTGTATAGTCTGTTGGTCAGTTGTAAAGGTATATATTGTTGGTTAATATTTTATTCATCAGCCAAATCAGCCAAATAATTAAGGTATTCTTTGAGTGCAAGTTGATGATAACAATCGTTTGCTGTTATTTATCTGTGTGAGAGACAAAAGTTGTGTTGGGCCAGGTTCATCCATGTTATGCTTGGGATGTAGAAGACAAGGGAAGAGGACCTCCTGCACTCTAGTGAGTCCTCTGCAGAATTTCGTGTGACCCACGTGAAGGAGCATACAAAGTGTGTCTAAGCAAGAACACACTCAAATATTGAGGGATATTAACAATGAGTTCAGTGCACCAAGATGGCAAAACACCTCACGCACAGAATCAATAAAAATTAACTTCTCGTGAATTTAACAGAGTCACTCATAAAAAGCTCCAATTTCCAATTATTTCTCAATTCCCTTGTTTTCTAATTATCCTCTCAATTGCCTCTTAAGCCCACCTTTTGAATCTAGGCAGTTAAAACCTGCCTGCCTGTTAAAACCCATTGCTGTGATTATACTTTACAGAAACCTTCTGTGGAACTCGAGGAAGCAAAAGCTCATTAATTCTTACTTGTTTTCAAAACAAATGCCTTTAATGTTTTATTTATAAATGAAAATAAATGCCATATTTCTCATTCTTTAATTTTTTTTAACTTGGAAAACAATCCTGAGCCAATCTTAAAGGTTTCTAGAACACAATGAATATCAATAAAAACAATAATAAATGATGATAGCTTGTAATGTGAAATACAGTTCCAACCAGGAAAATAGATCTATTTTACAGTGTCATAATTTCCCATACTACCATCAAGGTTAATATATGCCAGATGGCTTTCTTACTTTCATTAAGAACTATTAGCACCAAAACTGTTTAAACTAACAGCAATTCATCATTCTAATTGGTTTTTCTAAGAGTTAATGTGAGTTATGCAGGGCGAGAGTAATATCCTGAGCATCGCTGTGGCTTACCGTCAGAAAATTACACCATTATTTCAAAACCACATCTGAGTTGGGTGCTTGGTCCTGTGGGTTAGGGGATGACCTAAACCAGTCTACCCAGATTCTTAGCTTAGCTTATTTCTCTCAAGCATTTGGAAGCTGAGCAGTGAATTAGAGACATCAAGGTTGTTAAAGTTGAATTATGGTACAGAGGTATCCCCTGGCTCTCAGCTGTGCTCTGAAGCTACCCTCATCCATACATTTGTTCATATCCTCTCTCCTTCTCTTAGAAACCCTGAAGTTTCTTTTTGTGATTTCATTCTTTCTCTTTTTATTCTGCAAGAATTAGGATAATTACCTGAAACCAGAAACCCGTAACTTACATAGTAATTATTAGCTGTGATGTTGTATCTCCACATCTGGACCACCATTGATAAATGGGCATCTATAATTATTAAAATGTGTTATTTTAAAACAACTACCTACTCATGGTTTTAAATGGCCTTGGGATTAAACATACACCATGGCAAACATAGTGTCTTTTTGTTTGGGTTGGTCTGGTGCTGCTGTGTATGCAAATGCTAAAAACTGGCCCCCAAGATCTGGTTGCCCCCTATGAGTGAGTAATACTAGCTTTTGTTCCCCCAAGTTATTCCTGATTGGTTAATAAGGATGCCTACAGCCTGTAGCTGGGCAGAAGAGAGGTAGGTGGATCTTCATTCCTGGGCTTGGGGTCTCAGGCAGGGACCATGAGGGAGAGTGAGAGGAAAAGAAGGAAGAAAGTTGCCATGGGTTAGTGTAGGTTGGGAGCACATGGCCACGAGGGTTGGCATGACTGAGCAGGAACAGCTCAAACGAAACTTAAGCAAGTAATATCTCAGGGATTTTTGACAAGGAAGCACACAAAATAGCATAAAGGACTGATGTCTGCCCTGTTCTAGTGCTTTATGGCTTATTATAAATCTAAGGGTCTCTGTGGCATTTAGTTGGGATATTTAAAGGCAACAAATGTTGTATACCCTCAGAATAATAATCACCTCAACATCTTTGCTCTGTTTGATCAAGTAGAGAGAAGCAACAAGAGAATCGCTTACCTCATCGCCTTTTTCCCCATGTAGTCCAGGGTAGCCGCGTTCTCCTTTGCTCCCCTACAAGGACAGTAACTTCAGCTAATATTGGACCATTTCAGTGTCATTTGGAACAATGGGGAAAATAAAGCAACACCTCCCATCAGAACCCCCGAGGTTTGGAGACAATCAGTGTATAGAGCAATGGCAGCCTGCCCCACCTTGCCCAAGTAAGCTCTACTTTTTGTGGAGTTGACAAATCTCACGGAAGACTTTCTTACCTTTGGCCCCTCTCTGCCTGGGACTCCTGGAGGACCTCGTGGCCCTACATCACCCTGGAAGACAGAGGGATAACAGAGCTACAAGGGGGTACTTGGTAGTGTTGTAGGGCTCGCAAACATGCAACAAACTGCTCACCTTCCTGGCTGCAGGGTCATATTTCCCAGGCTCCCCAGCACCTCCTTCATCCCCATTGTTGCTTTTGAGCCCAGGGACATTGGTTTGACAGTTGTCACAGAAGTTCTAGCAAGTATAAAGACAACTTACTGAGAGGTTCATAAAAAGCCGTTTAAGAAACTGAGGTCTGATCTATTTGAACCTTGCCAATGAGGAACTGTGAAGCCATTCTGGTTTCAGAGACCTGTGTGTCCAGTTTGGAAGATGACTCTTTTGAGATTAAAAACTTTGACAAACCTAATCATTAATCTCGGTTTATGATACTGGTAAATGTGTACTTAAAAATGAAAATACCACACATACATCTCTGATGCCATTTCAAAGGAGAATTCCCAATAAATAATGGGGGCAGGGAATGTAATTAGAGTACACCATCTGAGTTTTGACATTTTTAGCATGTTGAGGAAGGGAAGCCATATCAAAGATTGGATTAAGCAGCAAGATTAAATAGCATATCAAACTAATAGCCCAAGTAGTGGAAATACAATTAGAAAAAGAGGCAGGAAAGAAAGATTTCTGATTTTAAAGCAGAATTAGTTGGTGACCCACCACTGGGTCTGCTAACATCTGTCAGTGGAGGCATCCTTGAGAAGAACAAAAACTTGAGGGTCTTTAACTTGACCCAGGATCTAATTTAACAGGACACAGGAAACCTCAGTGAAATCAACATTTCGCTGACTTCACTGCAATCCACAGGTGATCTATAGAGGCTTCAGTCAAAGTGTCTTTGCTTCTAAAATAAACCAACGTCTTATCACATGGCTAGGGAAAATGTCTGTGAAAAGCTTATTTTAAAACAAAATGTTGAATGAAAACATGATCAGGACTAAGACTAGGGACCTCTGATGGAGGGGGTCAGTTGACAGGGTAGGGCAAAAGAAGCTTCTGGTTTTCATTCATGGGAAGAATCATTGAACAGGAAAAGGAACAGAGATTTGCCATTGATAAAAAACCAAAGCCATCCATAACCAATACTTTTGGTTCAATAACTATCTGGTGCCCAGAAATATATCCCCTTGGGAACACAACTATGTGTGATATTAAGAAGGATCTTGGCCTCAGAAATGCTAGATTCAACTCTAGAATGGCTCTTTCTAGGGTTCAAATATGTAAACTGATACCCAGAATCATGTGTATAGTTGATCAAACATTTTTACCACTTATGTCATTCCACTGGACTGTCAAGTTGATACAAGAATTTATAAACACACATAAAGTTATACAGCCACCATGCAGCGATAGAGATGGTGGAACTCAAGGGAATCAGGAGAGTTTCCACATTTCAAGTTGTATAAAAAAAGATGAATTGTGACTGTACACACACACACACACACACACACACACACACACACACACAAACATTTTATCAAAATAGAGCAAAACACTGATTTCAGAAACATTCTCAGATAGATGATTGCACTAATGATCTCCGTAAAATTTGAAAAGATGATAATTGTTATAACTCAACAGAAACTTCTTAGATTCATTTTTTTTTTTTTTGGCATTGTCTTATTTTCGTTGGTTAGACAAAGCAGGATGTTAAAACAAGCAAACCTGGTTTTCATATAGGTTCTTGAAAATACCCAATATTATTTTATAGAAATGATTAGGATGTGGTCATCGTTAGTCAACACGCAATCTAATTCAAAGGGAACCCCACACACTGATTAACCTAGAAGAACTGGAAGGGAGGGTTTGGTTTTAACATCATTTTAATACTTCTCAATGCCCTACCTGAAGACATCTTAGAAAACAGAAGACAGTTAATACCTTGTTAAAGACTCAATACATGGAGCTTGAGTTAACATGCTGAGTTATAGGTTCAGGACTTAACATTATGTTATTAAATTGTATTTACCATTCATCAAACTCTTGGATTTAGATTTTGGGTGGGATCTGTGCCTTTCCCTGGCCTTGAGCAGGCCTGAGAGAACTTGTTTACCACAACAGACCAAATAATAGGACCTAGGTGGAACTAGCCACCTTGGCTTCTTGTCAATAGACACCTAGGTGGAGTCACCCACTTTGGGTGCACGTTTATCCTGCTACGGGAACTTCAAAGAAGAACTGCCCCTGGGCTTGCCTTGAGACATCTCCGGCCGTGACCCATGACCAAGAATGGATTATCCCACCCAACTCTTCTGGCTGAAACTAGGAAGGGTCCGGGCGGGGTCTTTCCTTTTAAATTGAAAGCTGAACATTAAAGCATTGAGCCTTGATCAGAGAAATTGTCTTGGCTTCATCTCTTCTCGCCCTCAGTCTTCCTTTCGTTCCTAGCCCTCTTTTCAGGTGAATCCGTTTGACTCATGGCCATGGGTGGCTACAGGAGCTATTTGTTTCCCCTCTTCTTCTTTTGAATAAAGCTTTCCTTCCTGCATCCCACCAGGACCTTACTGAGATGGTTCTGGGACTGGAAGAGTAGAGTAGTGTACAGGAGGCTGTCCTGGTAAGACTGCCAGTTCCTCAGATTCCCAAGACCCCTGGGGGCCTGGTTCTCTCTTAATAGAGTCCACTCAGCATGTTGCCTATTCTGTGAGCCATCTGTATTCTATCTAAACATTAAGTTCTTGGTGAGTATACACATTTCTCATCCGTCAAGAATTTAAGTGTCTAATTGCTACAATCCAGTCATTTTTCACATCGTTGCTGTTACAAAGAATCTAGGACTTAATTCCCCGAGGACACAGATTCCTGGGTCAACTTCACACTTATTAGCTATATGTCTGGGCAAATTCTTTAGCTCCTTGGAACTTTAAATATCTTTGATGAATGAGAATGGAACTCCAGCCTGAGCTTATAACATTTTGGTAAAGACTAAATGGGAAGAAATAAGCAATACTGCATTGACTGGCATATAATTACAACTCAAAAAAAAAAAAATAAGGAAGTTCTCTGAAACCCTCCCAAATATTCTGCCTTACAAACACATATTGCTGTTTTGGAGTTTCTAATAGCCACTTTAAAACGTTTTCACATTAATATTTACATTTATATATCTTTTCTGAAAACTTTAATTCCCCAACCGGTATGTCCCTTAGACCATGTCTTTTGGTAGATTCAATGCTATAACTATTTCTTCATGTTTACATGTAAGACATCAAGTAAATCATAAGAATGAACACAAGTTGTATAAGTGAAATATCTGTTAAGCATGAGTGCTATATGTGCATATATTTTCTGTTCATTCATAGACAGGAAATGTAAGAGTAGAATCAACGGCTACATTTTCATTTGGTTTCACCAGCTCTTACTAAACTACACAGAGACTACACATACATAGTTTTACTTACTACCAGAGTCCTCAGATCCCTTATTCTTACTAATGAAATACAGTAATGTATTTAAGAAAAAGATGGTAGCCATGTGTGTGTGTATGTATGTAAGTTCTGAGTAGTTAAAGCTGGATTAAAACTTGTGGTATTCCTGTATAAGCCTCTCAAAGGCTAGAATTACAGGCATGTGCCACCATGTTTAGCTCAAGGTACTTTATAGAATGGATTATCAGTAGAGATAATTTTTGTTTAACAGGGTAACAGATGTTAGAGTAATTGCTGGCTTTGGAACTTTATAGCTCATTCTGTGAAATTCCATGACATAAAAACTCAATCTGTAAGCTTGATGCATGGACTTTCATCCTGAGAGTGACCAGAGCTGACGGGGTGGCAGATATGATTCACAGCAGGGAGCCAGGGTGGGTAAACATCTAGGAAGAGAAAGCTATTGCTTCAGGGGAGGCAAGATCTACTTAAAGGTATCTATCAATGACATCACTCCTTCCTGTCTTTCATCTCAATTCTGCCCTCCTGTATCTCAATATTGACAATGTGAGACCCTGCATTTCAGGGTTTGAAGATTCGCATAGATGCTAGAATTTATTGTAGAACATGGCGTTTTTCTGTCTTACATATCTTGTAACATTTGAATTTTTGGGCTGAGCAGTTAATTCTATCTTTGGTAGAAAGTTACCTTTTAACCTTTCCTGCCCACTAATATGTAATTTTTTTTTAATAGCAAAAGAATACCTTCAGCAGGGCACCAATGTCTCCCAAGAGAGGAAGTGCGATCTGTAAGAAGAGAGAAAAAAAATCCAAACCCATGGATATTTGCATATGCGTGAACACAATGTAATATGAACATAGAAGTTGATACTTTTTTTACTTTTTGTTTCATATTTTTTTTCACATTACATCCCAATTGGAGCCTTCCCTCTTTCTCCTCCTCCTCTCCTCCCAGTTCCACCCTTGCAAATCCTCTCCCTCCCCCATTATCCCCTCCTTTTCTCCTCAGAGAAGGGAAAGCACCCCTTGGGTACCACCCTACTGTAGGACTTCTAGTCCCAGCAGGGCTAGGCACAGCCCTTCACTGAGGCCCAAACAGGGAGTCCAGGTAGGGGAAGGAAATACAATGGCAGGCAACAGAGTCAGAGACATCCCCCACTCTAATTGTTAGGGGACCCACATGAAGACCAAGCTGCACATCTGCTTCAAATATGTGGAGGTCCTAGGTCCAGCCCCTGCAAGCTCTTTGGTTGGTGGTTCAGTCTCTGTGAGTCCCCAAGGGGCCAGATTAATTGGTGTATTTTATTTTTCTTAAAGTGACATGCTAGTTGAAATTTGGGTCACAAAACTTCAGTCTCGCCATCGGACTCACTGTTTTAGCTTTATGTTCCATGGCATGTCACCCAGCAATGAGGAGGCCAGGCTATTAGAGTATTCATTGTTCCTTCACCAAGAACATGCAAGCTCACGGGCATCATTGCTTTGTTCATACATCTGTATTTTGTAGCTTCACGACCTGGTAACCTCTATGCTTTCCCTATGCTGTTAGTTTCAATTGATGTATAAAAAGTAAAATCATTGGTTAAAAGAAAACCACTCCTTCACGAAGTACATTATCCGGTTACTGAGAATTATGTGGATGGCTAGGGTGAGCCTATCATAAAGTTAGCTCCTACGAAGTTCAGAAGAGACTTCAGAGGGACAAGACAGACATCTGGGGAACATGGGCTATATTTGCACTACAGGTCTTAAAACGTCCTTTAGCGCTGTAACAAGTCGACAGTTGTCTGTCTACAGGAACTGTGGTGAGGCACACTGGATTCAATGATGGAGCTAAAGGAAGGCGGGGTAACGTTTCTGCTTGCAGCTACGGAAGGCTCCAAGGCTCAAGCCATATAGGAGCTAAAGGAATCTGTGAACCCAGAGAGGGGCCAGATTTGGATTTTATTATACAAGACTCTTAATACAATGCCATATGCCATATGGGCCTCTCGAAAATTTAAGTGTTGGGGCCGAGGCTGTTTAAAGGGAATTACTGTCACTCATAGCAAGGTTTAACCTGAAATAAAACTATGTAACACACGGTTAGTATCTTAATGTGTTTTCTGTGATTTTTCAATCCAATTTTCATAATTTAATCATCTCATCTGTTCAGAGGCACTCCATCAATGGAGATGTACCACATTGGAGGTAACTTACCTGAAAACTTTCATTTAGAAAATGAAATTCATTCACTCACCAGCATTAGGAAGAAGAGAGATTGTGGCTATCTGTTTTATCTCAATTTCCCATGGAACAAAGACATAAACGCTAAGGCTCAGCCTGAGGCAAAATTGTACAGCTGAATTATACCCCTAGGAAATAAGTATTCATCACACACACTCGAGTGCGTGCACACACACACACACACACACACACACACAAATAGTGCTGACCCAGCTTGAATTTTTTTCTTCTACAAAATAATGGGGATAAACAAAATCACCAAGCAGACATCAAACATTGTAATTAGTTTGGACAGCAAAATTTGCTTGGTAGGCTCTTTGGCTTCTGGGTACATTAAAGATAAAAAAATCAGGCAAAGCCTGTCTACATACCGGGTCACCTGGGGGGCCTGGAAGTCCTGGCTTTCCATCTTTCCCTGGAGCTCCCTAGAAACAGAGGTAACTTATTCAAACCTCTGCAAGTTAGAGCAAATTAAAACAGACATGGAATGGGAGGTGGGAAAAGGTCCTTACATCATTCCCTGGCATCCCTGGAGTTCCTGGCAATCCAGGCAGACCTCGAGGACCCTGGGGGTGGGATTAAAAATTGCTTAGGAACGTCTTTTCAGTAATTTCCAGAGATCAAGAAAACTAACCTTGCTTCGTTGAAAGACGTAATGAAGTCACCTACCTGAATACCTGGCTCTCCAGCTGGTCCTTGGGAGCCCTGTGTAAAACGAGAGAGAATTATCCAGATTCTACAAGGACTATCCATAAACGCCCCTCTGTTTGTAAACAGAGCCACAGGATTTGACGTTTGAGTAATCTGAAAGCTCCGGAAACCACGCACACGGTTGCTAGAAAGTTCATCATGACGTCAAGCAGTGGTTAATCGACCAAATATCCGAGGCTTAGACGTATGAGACTTTGCTTGCACAAAGCTTCTTTCTCTCCACAATGCTGCTGCTCACACAGGAGTGTGCAAACCATGTGTCCAAATCCTATCAGATCAGAAACCAACTGCCCATGGAGCTCAGAGGCCTGGGCCTTTCCTTTCTTCTTTGGTTCGGTTTCCTGTTTGTTTGTCTATTTGTCTATTTAATTGGAAATAGATGCTTCTCTCATACAATGCATTCTGATCACAGTTCCCTTTCCCTCCACTCCTCCCAGCTTTGCTTCACCTCCCCTCTCCCTCATCCCTCCCTTCTTCCAAGAGACAACAACCCAACATGACAAAACAAGGTAATAGTATCAAGGCTGGACAAGGTAACCCAATAGGAGGAGGAGAGTCCCCAAAGCAGGCAAAAGAGTCAAGAAAACACCCGCTTCCACCATTAGGAGTCCCACAAAACCACCAGGCTAACAGCCACGATATTCACAGAGGACATGGGGCAGACCCACACGTCCCTCATGTTTCTCCTTAGAAGGAGGGAGAAGATGGCTATTCCTCAAATACTAGGGTTTGGATAACTCAAGTGAGGATCAAGCTAGCCAAGACCCTTGTGGTGGCACAGTCTTTAATTTAGCACACAAGAAGCATAGACAGGAAGTTCCCTGTGGGTTCTAGATCAATCTGATTTATGCGGTGAGTTTTATGTAGGCCAGCCAGTACTACATAGTGAGCTTTATCTGTTTTTTTCTTTTAATCAATTGGCATCAGCGTTTGCTCTGTTTCTTATCTTCTTTAAAAATTAGTCACAGAACTGTTATTACCCAAGCCTTTTGTTGCCTTTCAGTTGTGTTCCTAACTGATACTTCCCCTCTATAAATTTGTTACCTCTCAATGAGTTCTTGATACAATGTTTCATCCTCTTTTAAAGGCAGTGTATAAAGGAATGGGTTCCATTCCAGCATTTTCATAGACATGTTGCTCTTGTACACTTCCCTCCCTCATTGCCCTCTTCCAGCTCATTTTCTTCCTGGTGGTCTCCATTCTCACCATAAGAGACTTTTCCTGCTTCCTGTCAGATATATTTCATCACCTTCTCTTTTATTTCTGCTTCTCCTTTTCTTTATGATCTTCTCTTCCCCTCCATGGTTTCCTGTCCACTTATATGAGACACACACACACACACTCACACACACACACTCACACACACACACTCACACACACACTCACACACACACACATGCACACACACAGGCACATGCATGCACACAGGCACACACAGGCACACACATGCACACACTCACACACACACACTCACACACACACACACACACACACACACTCACACCCTCTCCCCATGGAAAGAAAGAAAATATGCACCATTTGTCTTTCTGAGTCTAGATTATTTCATCTAATAGAATGATTTCTAGTCAAATGCACTTTCCCTTATTGGATGAATAAAATTCCCTTGTGAGTATATACCACATTTTCTTTATGTCTTGAGAAACATCCAGGCTGCTTCCTGTTTCTTAGTTATTGTGGATAGTGAAGTAATAAACACAGATGTACAAGTCTCTTTGTGGAAAGAAAGCTGAGCTAGAATGTTCTTGTTACATACTTAAGAGTAATACAGCTGGGTCATGTGGTAGTTGTATTTTCTGCTTTCCCTGGACATTGTGGCAGTTTGCATCTGTACCAGTGATAAATAAGAGTTACATTTTCCTCATATCATTATCAATATTTGTCATTTGTCATGATGATAGCTTTTTGACTAAAGAGAGATGGAGTCTGAAAGTTATTTTAAAAAGCTATTTATTTTATTTGTAGTTTGTGTGTGTGGGTGTCTGTGTAGATACATGTGATGGATGTGCACATGTATGGAGGTCATGGTATTGGATGCCCCAGGAGCTGGAGTTACAGGATGTTGTAAGTTGCCTGATGTGGGTTCTAGGAACTGAACTCACTTCCTCTGGAAGCTCACACACACAGTACAAGATCTTAACTAATGATTCATCTCTCCAGTCCCCCTGAAAGTAACTTTAACTTATATTTCCGTGATGTATAAGGATGTTATAGATTTTATCTATTGGTTATTGTGTTTCTTCTTTTAAGAACTATTTATTTCATTAGCCCGTTAATGATTGAACAATTTAGAAAATTTTTACTTATTTAGTCATTCAACTTTTGAAGTTTTTTTTTCAAATAGATTAACACACTGGTGCAATCTTTGCCATTCTGTAGGCTGTCTGTACAGCCTGGTGGTAGTTTTCTTTGCTATGCAGACATTTCTCAGTTTCATATTTTCCTATTTTTTCTTTTTCATGCTACTGGATTTCTTTCTAGAAAGTTTCTTCCTATATATGTATCTTGAGGAGTTTTTTTTTTAATGCTTCCTCTAGCAGTCTCTCATTTTATTTTAAAGCCCTTGATTCATTCTGAATGATTTTCTTCAGGGTAGGTGATACAGAACATATTTCTTTATTCCATGTGTCAGGATCTGTTTTCCCCAGGGCCATTTGTTGAAGAGGCTATCTTTTAGTCCAATGAACACTTTTGATACTTTTTATCAAAAATTAGGTGTCTGTGGCAGTGTGGGTTTCTCAGTCTTCTATTCTATTCCCTTGGTCTGTGTGCCTGCTCCTGTGCCAGAAGCACTATGCTGCTTTGACACTATGGCTCCGTAGGATAAGTTGAGATCAGGTGTTATGATATTTCTAGAACTGTTCTTTCTGCTTAGGATAAAGAACATCATGGGAATTTTGGTGGAGATTACACTGAATCCATGGGATGGCTTTTGGTAATATTAACATTCTCACTGTGTTAATTCTGCCAGTTTATGAACATCAGGGATGTCCCAACCCCTAGTATCTTCTTCTGTACCTTCAAGTTTCCATTGAACACATTTCTGACCTTTTTAGTCAGGCTTAGTTTTAAGAAGTCCTCACCCCAAGGCTAATTGAGTGAGATTCCCCCTCCCCCCACTCCAATCTTTCTTGTCAAGATTCTTACTATATAGAAAGGTTATTACATCTGATGCTTATTCTGTGTTCTTCTTTGTTGATGAAAAAACTTTCAGCTCTAAAAGTTTTCTAGCAATGTCTTCAGTGTCTTAAGCACAGAATTGAGTTGTATCTCAATAGACATGGTTTGAATATCTCCCGTTTCTATTTGTAACTCTTCTATTTCTTTTCCTTGACTTACTGTTTTATGTAAGATTTCGAGTACTGCACTAAATAAGGGTAGACACATAACACAACCAATGGGTTTCAATAAATGTCTGAATATTACTTACTGTTCTACCAGGGATTCCTACCCCTGGTGGGCCTGTGTCCCCAGGGGAACCGTGGATACCTGGCAGACCTCGTTCACCCTGTGGAACCAAATACTCTAATTAATTTGAGGCACAAGACAGATGTATTTTCAGTTTTGTTTTTTTAAACTATTAATTCTTTTAAAATTAGCTATGAAATTCATATACCTTTGGACCACGTGGACCAGGTGCTCCCGGATTTCCATCTAACCCCTAAAAGGAAAAAAAGAAAGTAAAATGATTACCTCTCTTTTTCTAAATAATTAAAAAATTAGAAGTCATAATTCAAAACTGTGATTCACTCACTAGCCTTCATTTTACTTGAGCGAGCCTCTTATTAAATATAGAGGGACTATTTTACAAGGTTATAGATTTTGAATAATTAGCTTAAAATATAAGAGGTTTTATCTGTGAAACTAAACATCTAATCTTCAGAATCACCATTGGTTGTTGATATAATGGGAGAAATAGGGTTGGGAAAATGGGAAAACCGAATGCCTATATTGCCTCTCAGGTTTTCAGGTGGCAGTTTCCAATGTCCTGAGCAGAGCATGGATCACATACACTTTCTATGAGTGACAGTCTGATCTGTGTTTAAAGGCTAAACCTCTGGAAAGATCACGTGGAGCATTTGTTTTATAGATCTCTCAGAAATCGGCACATGAAGTCCTGACATCTTTGAAACATCTCAGATGATATATAAAATGTTGTATGCTTGCTTATCATCTGCCCCAGTGACCTCTTGGCTTTCAGTGAAACATTAAAAATGTTTTATCTTTCTCTACTAGGGTAAAAGATCAATCTAGTTTTGGCAGGCTTAAAAAAAAATCACACTTGTGTCTTAAAACTGGGGTCCCAGAATTAGCTGTGAATGAATTCACAGATATACTCCTAGTAACAGGGCAGTACTTACTGGTTTCCCTGGCAAACTTATCCCTGGAGGCCCAGCATCACCCTTTGGACCTGGAAGTCCAGGAGGGCCCAGCCTTCCACCTGGATCTCCCTGTGGGAAACAAGATGCGATTCTTTCTTTTTGTGCTGAAGTTCATGTTAGGAAATTGGGAGACGGTAGTTTCCATTGCTTTATGTTGTCATAGTCAATCAAAGTTCATCCTATGTTTGGTTCTAAATTTAGCTCCTCCAATGCATTTACCAAGTCCCTAGCTCACTCCGGGCACTCTACTTGTTATCTTAGACACATTCAGGTTCTGACATGAGTTCTGCTATACAAAGTTTAGCAGTATTAGGAAGCGCCGACTTATGCGTAAACACAGGAACAAAGAAAGTGTCTATTCATGCTTTTTTTAGATGATTGAAATGTCTTATTATTTCCAGAGAATGATGCAATATTAATATGCATATGACATATCAGGAGGCTGGGAGTAAAAGGCCACGAGACTGCTGAGAATCCACAGCTAGACCTTGGTCCTAAATATCTCCACTTCTAGGTTAGCTCATTTTCTCATCTGAAGTTCCTGTGGTCCATCACTACAATCAGGCATGACATCAGGGACACTATGACACAGTTTGTATGACTGTGTGTCCCCTGTACTGATACATCCTGGGAGGTTCAAGCCTTGCAATCTTTTGCTTCTTCTAGGACATTAGAATCTTTTTTTTTCTTTCTATCTACTTACTTAATATACAGAAATAAAATCTAAACTGTACCTTTTCTCCCTTAATGCCTTGTTTCCCTGGGATACCATGTTCTCCTGGCAATCCCTAGAAAATACAAAAGGAAAGAAAATGAGCAGTTAGAACATTTCTTAATGTTATAGCCTTCTGCCTTTGTAAGAGAACTGAATTTTAGCATCTATATACAAGGTAATGTTGATTTTAGCCTTAGGGGAAGTGTTATTCGGAGATATGTGTGGCTTGTTGTCTCAAGTGAAGTCAACAGCCATAATGGGAAACAGAAAAGTGAAATTGAAATGTTCCACCTATCCAGTTACTAAGAAGGGGGTGGAATGGTAGGGGGTGGTAGCAAGCACTTCAGCTCAACTAAAAATGTCAAAATATTTTTATAATGCTTTTGCACAGTGGCTCTTTTCCTTTTGATTTTGCTCTTTTTATTTTCTTGGTACAGACAGAAAGTTCAGTCTAGCCAGAGTACTTCACGTTTCATCTTGTGTTATTAACATTTTTCCTTTTTTATGGTGTCTTTTCACAAGGTATGCCTGAAGTGGTCCAATAACGGCTTGTATGAGTGCGGTGGTTTGAATTTGCTTGGTCCAGGGAGTGGTACTATTAGGAGGTTGGGGTTCTTCTTGGAGGAAGTGTGTCCCTTTGGGCATGGGCTTTCAGACCCTCCTCCTAGCTGCCTAGAAGATAGACAGTCCTCTCCTTTCTGCAGTTGGATCAAGATGAAGAACTCTCAGCTCCTGCTCTAGCGCCAAGGCTTCCTGGATGCTTCCGTGCTTCCTGCCATGATGATAATGGACTGAACCTCTGACACTGTATGTCTGCCCCAATGAAGTGTTGTCCCAATATGAGGGTTGCCTTGGCCATGGTGTCTATTCACAGCAATAGAACCCTAACTAAGACAATGAGGAATGAAAAAAACATTTCCTTCGGATCAGATGCTCAGATTAGCAAGCCCATTATGAGGGTCAACCAGTAGTCTCCAGGAGGCTCAGGCAGTAAACTTGAAAGCAAGGAAAGCAATCATAGAAGAGGGCAGATCTCAAGTCTGCCCAACTAGAATCCTAGTCACAGGCAGAGAGTTGTAGCCATGAATTTTCTCCATTTTGATCTATTATTTGATGGTTAGCACTCAGTTCTCATGGGGAGACTAGGAGGTTATTCAAGGGGTAGAAATATGAGGAAATAGAAGAAAAATGCTTTCAAAGAACATTAGGGCATGTATGTGTATGTGTGTATATGTAACACACACAAACACACACACATACAGAGAGATAGATAGATAGATAGATAGAGAGAGAGAGAGAGAGAGAGAGAGCACTACAGTGAGCTTATCATAAAATATGAAAATGGATATTTGAACTCATGTCTATGTATGTAATTTGGAGACATTTGCCGTCTTTTTTGGTTTTCTCTTAATTCTTTGGATATTTCTGGTTTAATATTGACTACGCGAACAATTAAGTTATCTTGAATTTCAAAGATTAGCTTATTCAGTTCTGCTTCAATGGACTTTCCAGTAGTACCTGATATTAGAAGTGATCAATTGGGTAGCGGGGTTGACCTACGATTTTGGGGAATGTAGCACAATCAGTTTATATCTGACATCAATATTATTTCAAAATAGTGATGATACAATACATACAACATCTCCTGGTGGTCCTCTGGGCCCCATGGAACCTGCAGGTCCTTGCTGACCCTAAAATAGAAGATGGTATATATTAAGTTTTCATAAAACTAGATTGTATCTAAATATTGGTGAAAAACAACATGACTTTTATCAGGAAGAGATGGACTTTCAGGATCCCATCTTCTGTGTATTATTCTGACATGTGCTCAAAGTTTAGTAAGATATTTATGAGATGTTTCATTAACATCTGTTTTGGTCTGTTTTACCAGCAAGTGATTACGGGGTAACCAGCCCAAAGCACTGACTGGGGTCATTCCATTCAAGTCTTTCCCACATGTCCCCCAGCTGCTTTTTCTTGAGACACTCATGTAGAATTTCCCCTGGGAAACTAAAGCTACTCAGGGATGCATAATTTTAGTGAAGAAATAGATCTCAAATCCTTATCCTGTTCGGAATGTGTCACAGGGTTGTAGATTTAACTGACATTGTTTACTCTTAAAGCTTTTATGGATGCTATTGTGAATCTGCTCTGAAAAAGAATTTTAAAATCCCATTGTATACCAAAAGGCCTAGCTTCTATGTTTGCAATAATTGTAGCCAGTGGGGTGGGGGTCACCATGGAAACAAGATAAAGTCTCTGAGGACATCTTGATGAAAAATGAGCAATACGCCAAAGCCTTTTTGAGTGCAGGATGACTGTAATTCTTGCATTATTTCCAAATAGTAACTTCTGGCACACATTTATTTATGAAGTACATACCTTTAGCCCTGGGCTTCCTATTAAACCGGGGGGACCAGGATCTCCAGGTTCCCCCTAAATGTGTGAGTGGAAAGGAAAGTCAAATATTACTATTATTTTTACCATCTTGTTAAGGCTGCAACTATGACTGAGAAAAAAATGCCAGATTACCTTTATTCCTTGTGGTCCTAATAGTCCGGGTTCTCCCTGAAAGTAAAACAATCACCATATGGTTCATTCCTAAATCCAGATGGGGTCTAACATCTTGATATTTTAATTGACTTTCTACCAGTTAACACAGAACAAAGGGGGACATTATGGAAGCCTTGCATCAAACAATACTAAAATATTCAAAATTCTTATTTCTAGTAAATAACAGAATATCTCATTTCATATATATATGTATATACATATATATATACATATATACATATATACATATATATGTATATATTATAGAATATATTACATCTATTATAATATAACAGAATAAAGAAGAATAAAGAGGTATGCACTGATGATTCTACTCCCAGGTGCTAAATAAAAACAACAAAAAAGAGATTATATAAAATAGCAAGATTTTTTTTTTTATTTTCCATGGCTTACTTTAAAGTCTAATTTGTGTCTTAACAAATTTCCTGAAAGCCTGCATTGCCTGTTTTGTAGTGGACATATTCTTACTTGGTGACTTTTATGACATTGAGGCCTGTCCACTGATAGCAGTAGGTGTAATACCCAAAATTAGCCTGTAAGCCTCATCTGCTCAAAGACCAGGCAACTTCCTGGAATGCTGGAAGTTGTAGTTCTTGGAAAATGCCAAAGCCTCATGGGAAAGTATGGTAGCCTATGAGTTCTGTCCATGAAAACTCTGGGGCCACTCAGCTGGGAAATTCCAGGGAGTAGTCATGATCAAAGTCCTCATCTCTTGGTTAGTATTTAATATTTAATAAAGCTTGCTTCAAATTTGGACCAAAATAGTGGAATCCCCACCTCAATCCCAAGCAGTCTTGGGAATAACATAGGCTAAAGAAAACCAGAATAGAGCTGGCGAGATGACTCAAAAGAGTAAAAGCCATTGTCGCTGAGCCTGAAGTCCTGAATTTAATCCTCAGGACCCACATGGTAGAAGGAGAAAACAGGCTCCCACAAGTTGTCCTCTGACTATCATCAACATACCAAGGCATGTACTCAATGTGGCATACACATACTGCTACCCCCCAATAAATGTAAGATACAGGTACAAATACAACAGAAAGCCAGTAAAACCCAAGTCAGATGTTAAAATGTTAACACACGGTAGCACTTATCAAAGATTAAAATTAAGAGTAAAAAAAAAACACAGAAGAAAGCACAAATTTTAGGAAACTTACTTTATCAAATGTATTAGGTACCAGACAACAAAATGGAGAGAAAAATCAATGAACTAGAAAACCCAAGACAGCTATAAACACCTACTTACTCTATCTCCCTTTTCACCTTTTGTTAAAGACTCCCCCTAGGAAAATGGGCAGAAAACAGAATCAATTATGAACACTTAGAAATCAACTCAGACAGAGGCAACTGAGAATTAATTTGCAGATTCCTTCATGGTCCCAAACGAGCATGGAGCTAAGCACTTTAATACTATGTGAGGCTCCCAACAGCAGTCAAATTGAAACCCTGCCTAAGGCTAGAGCTTTCGATTGTGAAATAAAGACGAATACACTCATCTGAAAGTGCAGGGAAATGGGTGTGGGTAACTGGCAAATGGCAGGTGTGTGCCTGGGTGACCTGTGTATTTAAACACACAAAAGCATTATTTTAAGGATGCTCATTAAAGTGACCATTGTATTCTAATCAAAGTGACCCGAAGAGGTTAATTACTGGATTAAACAGCACAAGTGGGTCGAACTGATGTTGGTTGCTCTTGGGCTTAGGAATAAAGATTCCCTGGAAAGATAGGTTTGAGGGATAACCTCTGCTAACTGGTACTCTCCCTGATGTCACTATGTTACCAACCTTCAGGTCTCACACACACGCACACATGCACACACAGACACACACACTGCAGTTAACCTCAGGTGTCAATGGGAATTTGCTCTTAGTATAGCCATATACAGTTGAGGAAACTGAGGCACAGAAAAATAGAATGATTTATATAAAACCCAGGCAGCCTGATTTTAAGGTCAGTCTGTCTTTGTTTTCATTTGCCTGCTTTATTTTTTTTTAAATCAGATTTATTTATGATTTAAATTGAGTGAATGGCCAATATGATAGAAAACCATAAGCTTTAAAGAGTTCTTTCATGTGTGAAAATTAAGAGAAATGTAAGAACCATCATGGGACCGCTCTTCTTTTGGATACCTCACTCTGGGGGTGGGGAGGGAGTGATTATTGAAAGCTGTTCTTTGAGATTCCCATGTTCTATGTGCTAGGCACAATGGACTCTGGCTCACCTTCTCCTACATTCTCCAGCTCTTTTGTAATTTTATTAGAGTATCTAACTCTAGCAGTGACCTGTAACCAGAGATGACAGGAGCTGCCTGCCAGTGAGAGACAGTGAGAGGCCCCCTCATGATTCTTCAGTCTCACTTCCTCTTCCGTGGTGATGTCACTTCCTCTTCCGAGGTTGTGTGTGCCCAAGGATAAAGCTATAGGGCTATAGGATTCAAATCGGCTTGACAACTGAGTATGTAGGATTCGGGATTTGAACACCCATCTCTTCCTGGTGAACTGAGCTGCCTGTGTGGTACAAGCGAGGGTTAACTTTTCCTGGGCTAAGCCACATATCTGCTACTTGGTGTAACAGTACAAACTGTTACCTACCTAATGGGATTTCATCTTTTATTACGGACAGATTTTTTTTTTTTAACATGTTAAGGGCTTGTCTACATTCTTGCTTTTCAGATTTTTGTTCTAAAATTATGCATGTGACTAACTGTTAAGGTTTGAGGCACCCGTGGTGGGCTGCATTGCCTCTGCCTCTGCTTGCTCTTATGTCATAACACTCTTGACAGAGTCACAACATCCACGAAATCTATGTTCAATCCCCCTCTCCTTTGGAATTAATACAGGGCAATGCTTCAACATGGAGTTGTATCATGGAGAGAGCTTGGTCCTCTCATTTTGCTTTTTAGTTTTGAGATAAGATTTAATTAAGTTGCCAAGCTTGGACTTGAACTCACTCTGTATCCCAAGCTATTCGAACTTGTGATCCTCCAGCCTGATCCCCCAGAATAGCTGGGATAATAGGTCTACACCTCCAGGCCTGGCTCGAAATCTACGTTGACTGATATAGTCGTAGGATGCTAGTTAACCACAGACTTGTTCTTTAGTCTCATCTCCCTTGAACACTACCTGAGGTAGCCATTTTAAGTTTTAGATATCCCCCTTCCTTGTCTGTTACATTTTGTGTATTGTTGTTCTGTTTGTATGTGTGTCTGTGCACCATATGTGTGTGTGTGTGGTGCCCACGGTGATCATAATATGACATCAGATCCCCTGGAGCTGAGTTACAGATGGCTGTAAACCACTGTGTGGGTGCTGAGAATTGAATCTGGGTCCTTTGAAAGAACAGCCAGTGCTTTGAGCCACAGACCCATCTCTCCAGTCCAAGAAGTTATTTCTGCTGAGTAAGAAGGCCAAGGCTTAGACTGGCCCAAATGGACAGCCAGACTCCCCATGAACACTGAAGGCAGGGGAGAAAGCCAGAGAGAATCCATTAAGAAGAGAAAGGCCTCTCATGCCTAGGAAGGATGCACTACTCCTACCCTTAGTGATGCTGGAGTGACACCAATGTCACATGTGGGAAACACAGGTTTCTAGGCACCACCCGGAACTCTTGAGTTAGAATTCTCAGGCTTCGAGGCCACACTCTTGTTTAAAGAGCTGGTGTTGACAGAAAGTCCTTTTCTGCAATGTGTCTTATTTGTCACATTTTCCATGGTACACTCAGAAAATTAAAATTGAAGTGGGTATTACTGGGCAGGGAAACAGTGGAGAGCCCAAAGAGTGCCTCATGGTAGTGGGTAGGCAGTGGGAAGAATCCCTAATAGTTCCCAGACCCTTGGAAATCCTCAGCTGGAGGACACTGTTAAAAGTTGTTAGGAAGGCCTGGACAGGACACCGAGGATAAGGGACCAGAAGGTCAATAACCAGTGTCCAGTGTCCATGGGCGTGGTAGTGATTTTAAAGCTGCCAGAGATAATTACCAGTCCTGGTGAAGGGGTCTAAGTGAAGCAGAAGCAGAGGTGGAGGTCAGCTTGGTAGCACTGAATGCTTTTCCTGTTATTTCTGTTTGCCACTGGTGCATTTTACTGACCTCCCCATCCCTCATCCTCAATAAGCCCTAACTTACTCTGGAACATCGGTAAAAGCAATTTTAAACGGTGTACCATGTTTAACAATAACGACTAGTTATTGTTTGAGGAAAGACAGAGACAGAGAGAGAGAGAGAGAGAGAGAGAGAGAGAGAGAGAGAGAGAGAAGCATTTTTCAATTTTAAAGATAAATTTGTACCAGTCTTGATATATTGATTGTGTTTTTCATTTTAGATACAGTATTTAGTCATATCCAGGCAACTTAATTATTTTAGAGCCTGGAATCTGGAACCAGCCTAACCTATGTACAGAATGGGATACCTCATGTGGATTTTTATATGAGTTAAGCAACTCAATATCAAGAGGGTCTGGTGCCTGGCATGGTGTGTACTTGCCTATAGAGTGATGTTCAGAGTACTAGATTTAAGAAAAAAACCATGAAATTGGGGTTAGTTTGGGAAAATATTTTTAATTTTTTAATTTTTAATCCTTTCTTTCTTTCTTTCTTTCTTTCTTTCTTTCTTTCTTTCTTTCTTTCTTTTCTTTCTTTCTTTCTTCCTCTGCCCTCAAAGATAAAATACTCACAGGTTCTCCTTTGTGTCCTTTAGGGCCAACAGACCCTGGAAATCCGGGCAGCCCAGTATCTCCCTGTCAAGAAAAATCAGAAAGGCTTACGAGCAGAGAAACGTCCCTTATCCCACAGAATCCCCCTGGATTCAGTGCCTTCGTGAAGATCTGAATCTAGTCAGGCTGTCTTCCTAATAAGGTGTCTTTGCATTCCTCCATGCCTTAGGCCTTCCAGAAATCCATAACATTTCATTAGGACATTTAAAATTAATGTGGAACAATGATAATCACTTTTCAAGGACAAGAGAGGAGAGCAGAGGAGAAAAGAATTATAGTTTCATTCTGGTATATCAAAACCATTATTTATTTATTTTTGCATTTGAGTGACCCAACAGTCTGCTCTGGTTTTCTCCTGAGGACTTATTTCTTATTTTAGGTGTGTGTGTGGGGTTGGGGGGGGGGAAGAATCAGTGATCATGGAAAGAAAACTGAGTCTACCAGCTGTCCTCAACGTTTCTCTTGAGGCATAGATGAAGGCTGTGGACAAAGACGACACTTTTGCTGACTTTGTGACAGCAGCTTAGAAATGCCTGCGATGTGCTGGTCAAGAATATTGAAGAGAGATTTGTATGTGACATATAAAGGGTATTTTCAGAAAATGCAGTTAGAGAGTTTCCTTGTAGGCGGGAGTGACATCATGATCAGACATCAGAGCTGTATTTTCTTTTAAAGGTACTTATCAGCATCCCCAAACAACCACTTGAGTTTTCCTCCAGCCTGAGGTGAATTTTGCAAAACAATGTTTACTGTTGTACCTACAGTTATACATCTTTCTTAATTTTTTAGCTTTCGAAGACACAAAAAACAAAGTAGTATATGTCAAACTTTTCTACATTAAATTACTCAAAATAAAATAAAATTTAAGAAAACCATGAAGAAGAAATTCTCCATGTTTCCCTTTGTATTTTCATCCCAGAGTGAAGGACTCAGTAATTACCTTTCAGTCCGTGTTTTCTAATTTTAATCTCTATATAGCATCATGAATAAAATTATTTTGATGATGTAGGATGGATTCCATAGGGATTTATCTTGTATTCAACTTTCTTCACAAAAACAAGAGATAGAAGAGAGAAACTCAGGAGTAGAAGATAGCACAGATTTAATGTACAGAGTCACAGAAGGTCAGCCCTGCTGACCAGCTCTGGAGTGGCCTCTAGCTTCTGTCTGTTACAAACAAGGCTTCACTAAATGTTTTTAGTGTAACAATGTATCTGTAACAAATCTTCAAAAAACAATCCATGAAATTACTGCAGCCTTAAAGTCTTTGGCTTATTTATATATTCCTACCAAAATTCATATTTCGTCATTCTGTATAACGGGTAGACATAATCATGGTTGTATTAACTATCTTTCTAAATTTGTAAGTATAATATTGATTTCATTAGACATGTTAAGCCTCGGAACTAATTTTTTATGCTTCAGGACTTTAGGCAGTCATGTGAAATTCCCGTATGAGAAAACCACACAAATTTAAAAAGTCAGTTTACACCTACCTCATTTGCACAAGGGGTTTCTAGACAGTCAATTCATAGACCATTGGATATATATGTATACCCCTTGCTCCTGGCTGTCCTGGAACTTATTTTGTAGAGCAGACTGTCCTTGAACTCAGAGATCACCCTGCCTCTGCCTCCCAAGTGCTGGGGTTAAAGGCGTCCGCCACCAAGTTCAGCAAGTAGGTATATTTTATACCAGTATGTTCTACAGCTTGCTCACCTGTAGACCGACTGTATCATTTTTTTAATGTCCCTATATGACTTACACATTCCTAGCCTTTTCTCTAGTTCCTTTGAAATTTTAGCTGAAGAATTAATAAGTTCTTTGAGGTAATGGTTGTGAAATTTAAAGTGTGCTAGTTATATTTCCTTAAATATTTATTTACTTTGTGTGTGTACAGTTGCATGTGCAAGCTATGTGCAAGCTCATCTGCTTGTCTATATGTGTGCCATGTGTGCAGGTACCCCAGACAGCCAGAAGAGGATGTGTTGTGCTTTGCAGGTAGAGTTACAGGCAGTTATGAGATGCTCCTTGTGGGTGCTGTAAACTAACTCTGAATCTTTAGTAAGGGCAACAAGTGCTCTTAGCTTCTGAACCATCTTCCCGATAGCCCTGATATACGGTTTGATCCTAGCAAAATATATCTTTGTGTGTTCCCAGGTGTACTTTACTACATTGAAGGTGGTGTGTGTGTGTGTGTGTGTGTGTATGTGTGTGTGTGTATGTGTGTTTCTAAAGATAGTAATTTTGTATAACGTAGGAAGTTAGAGAAGACAGTGGCCACTTTAGGCACCAATGCACAGTTGGTTTGTAAAACTCTAATGTGACCTTGTCATCCATCAGGTTTGTGGTATTATCCCCATTATACAGGCATTAAGGAATAATGCCCCTAACAAGTAGATTCATCTAATTTAGCAGAAATAGAAAGCAAATGAATGGGGCTAGAAATTACTTATAAATGTGCATCTGGTAAAAATAAAAGATTTAAAGAATACCGTTAGTTAAGCCTTTTATTCTACCTTCCAACTCGAGTCTCCTCCCTTCAGAATTACGGGGTGGGATGCAAAGAAGAACGAGGCAAGGCAGTAAGGATGGAAATGGCTCGTTCAGAAGTGAGCTAAATGAGAGCTCCCGAGCGGAAGGTGTAAAGCACACAAGAAAAATGAGTGTTTATTGACAGCCTGATTTGCATCGAGAATTGTGCTTCCAGGAAAGTTCATCTCATTAGCCTCTAATCCTTCCATCAATTCTTCTGTAGATAATTATGTCTGCCTTACATACTGGGAACCTGATACTTAGGGTAAGGAGGTGGCTTCCCAGGGTGACTTAACAGAGTTGACTTATACCAGAGTCAACTTTTGATCCCAAAGCTAATGCCCCTTAGTGGTTCCCAGCCCCCAACTGAATGTCCGAATCACCTCACATGTATTTAAGGAACAGAGATACTGGTCTCCATCTCCTCAGAGATGTGCACGGGGCTCTGGAACAGGCATTCCAGTACCCTTTCCTGGTGCAGGCAGGGTTTGGAACCCCCGATCACAAGCATAAGCAGAGACCCACTGAGGAGTTTACATCTTCACTATGAAAAACACAGTTCTAAAAAGATTGATCCAGAACAGACAGGAAGTAGATGTGTGTGTAGAGTTGACTTCCTTCTTCCAGCAGCTGAACACTTAGGCTTTCTGTGTGGACTTGATACGTGGTTTATTGGCAGAGCTGTTCCTTCATTAATGATAATTTTTTAAAAAAATGCTTTCATAGGTACATTGATATCACACACAGGATCAAGTTCCCTGTAAACTCTTCTAGGCAAACCATTTATGTGGATAGGAAGACGGAACAGATAGGCTCCCTGCTTTTTCTAACTCCACTTAACATTCTAAAGCAATTAAAAAGATTCCAAGTGGTAGGAACGGTCCCTGGAGTTTGAGATACACCTGTTTTACAGAATCAAATTTCTCATCAGCAAGGTCTTAAGAATTTCTAAATGACATATGTTTGCTAATGAAGAGGGCATCAGAGAAGCCAGCTGTTTTGTTCCAAGAAATAAATCACCATTTAAATGCTTTAAAAGTATTACACCCGGCTTCTCCACTCAGCTGTCCTGTGTGACAAGTTTAGTGTCCCTGCACCCCCAGCCTGCATATGTCCAATAGCAATTACTTAAAATGCAATCCATTTGTAAGGTTGGGATATGATTCTATAAGGTGTTGCTTCACAGGAAATGGCTTTGTTTAAAATCCAAGACACGGGAGTGACTTGGATTGCCATAGAATCATTTTTAAATTGTTTTTCAGAATGTTGGGGTTTTATTTATGTATCCCGAAGAATTTTCTTCTTGAGTGGCTGGTCTATAAGGAACTCACTGTTCCTGCTGAGATGATCTTTTAGTGATTTTTCCTGGTGAGAGATACACAATCTTTTGAATAGATTGGCTGTGCTGATTTATAAAGCACAGAAGTCATATTTCTTGGACTTGTGTCGAAAAGTATCGTGCCCTCAATCAAGAGAACTTTTACTGGGTGAATGAAGGAAGGTAGCTCTCACAGGCCATCTGCCTTTAGAGTATTTTCCAACCTTCATATCCCTGCCTGGAGATTTAATGTGCATTTTTTTTATTTTTAAATTTTTCCTCTGACCATGCCACATTCACAGTCCAAGGTCATCACAGTTTTACAATCAAACTAGAATAAAGTGATATTTTCTGTAGAGAAGTTAATCTGCCATCTTTATAACTAATAAAACTAGACTTACAACTGAGGATGAGAAAAACGTAACAGAAACACATTGGTGTTTTAGCTTGAAAACTCGTTTTGAAATAACTGCTTGGCTAGACTACTACAGCGCATGAAAAACCATACCAAAACAAAATAAAATATGCCCACAGCGTTTGTTTTAAGCCCAGGAAACCAGTGAGCTCGATCCACAGGTATTTTGCCATTTGGATCTTCCTTTGTATGGTTTTGGCTACCTACAAGGATCTCTCTCTCTCTCTCTCTCTCTCTCTCTCTCTCTCT
>NW_021604619.1:2925486-2949157 GCF_004785775.1 Grammomys surdaster
TCTCTCTCTCTCTCTCTCTCTTTCTCCTTCTCTCTCTCATTAAGTTTTTTAACAGCCTGACTGCAGTCCTCTGTCCCCCACTCCCATCTTCTCTTCCTCCATATCCATGGTCTCCCGTGGATATCAACCAACCATGGCATAGCAAATTGCAGTACGACTAGGTACCTCCTGTTTAAAACTGGACAGGACAACCCAGCAGGCAGAAAGAGTCCCAAAGGTAGGCATCAGAGACAGAGATAGCCTGTGCTCCCGTTGTTAGGAGTTCCATAAGAAAACCAACCTACACAACTGTAACATATGTATAATGGGCCTATGTCAGGCCCAGGCAAGCTCTCTGATTGGTGGTTCAGTCTCTGTGAGCCTCTGTGGTCCCAGGTTAGTTGTTTCTGTGGGTTTTCTTGTGGGATCCTTGACCCTTCTGGCTCCTACAATCCTTCTTTTATACTATGGCTTTTCTTCAAATCTTATAAATCTTTCTCCTTTTCGGATCATTATTAACCTAGTTTCTCTTGACGCGTCCCATCCCTTGTAGCCTGACCCTATTCCGCAGCGCCCCCAAGAGGCAGCATCAAACTGCTAGTCAGCAGGCAGGTAAGGCCCCTGCTCACGGGGACTGCAGTCCCCGTAGGTGAAAGTGCTTAATCACTTTGAACAACAACAACAACAACATCAACATGGGATTACCTTTTCTCCTTTGGGGCCACTAGCTCCATGCTCACCAGTTCCCTGGGTAAAAAAAAACGACAACAAAAAGTCCAGTTGTTTTTAATGCATTCCGTCTTGAAAAAGTTGGTAGTCAAATGTTAGTACTTTAACAAGCTTGATGTTTTGGCAGACATTTTTGTGTATCTCATTTTATTCCTGTTAATGTAATTAATATTTAATCCTGTTAAATCTCCCTAACATTGGAGACCCTGTCTGGTTTTTTGTTTGTTTATTTGGTGATCTCTCCAGGAGAAACACTACAACTCCAAGACTTCCTTCTCCATATGCATACCCACCAGCCTCAGGTGCATTCATTCCAAGTCTCCTGCTCTTTCTACTCTCAAATATTTATTGCCTTAATTTGACTCTGCTCACCCTGGGCAGATGACTGTGCCTGTGGTCGCACAGAAAAAGCAAACACGAATTGCTAGGAAGCACTTCAAGTTGCTGAATCCTCCATGTGCTGAGAGAATGGCTAGAAAAGAACAGCCAGGTTCTCCTCAGTGAATTGTCACAAGCTTGGTCCAGAAAATTCTCACTCCCCTAAACTCTATGGAACATGTAACCTGGCACCTCAGAACTACAGCCTGGTGATCCGCCCCTCCCAACCCCTCCTGTCTAGGAGCAAACAGTACTGTGCTATCTGCATCAGTCAGGACTCCCCCAACTGCATGGTGGAGATTGCAGAGCTGGAAATGGCAAGCAGGTGTTCGTGGCTCAGGCTAACTTCCCAGGCTTGAACACAGACCAGTTCCAACTGCCCCCATTCCCGTGGAAGGAATCACAGGCTGGAAAACTGCATACATAGTAGGTCACCCGAATGGAACCAAGACTTCTCCAAAGTGGAGTCTCTGCATACATGTCACTGCGTTGGCTGCTGGTGGCTCTTTTGTTACGTGTCACGGAAATACTCTTGTGTTTTAAAGAATACTTATGGTACTGGATTGAATGTGCTCCATGAGTGACACCTGAGTCCCTTGCCTCACTCTGGGCTCATTCTTCTGTTTCAGTGTCTTGTCTCTGCCTCAGGCTTCTCTTCTCCTCTCCCCAACTAACTGTAGAAGGTTCGTCTTTCTTAAGACTTGGTCCAGGCTCTCTTCTCAACTCAGTGCTTGCTCTCAGGTATCCTTGTCTAATTCCAAAGTCTAGGCATTGTTTAAACAAAGATGTGTTTCTATGCCTGTTATGTCTCTTCCTACTTCAGCTTTAGACTTGTGTATCTAATTCTAGAAGCAATTCATACCAACACATTAAAAGATGAAATGAAAACACACACACACACACACATGAATAAAATTGTGAGGGAAAAACAGGGGTGGTGGTGGTATAACAAGAAGTTTAACATTGGTTAATCCATAAGAGAATGGCAGCAACTATCTTCAAAATATATTTCTGAAAGGTTTTTGTGAGTAATAATTCTATTTTACAATTGAAAAGAAATCAGGAGAGGAAATTTGCACTTATCCTTCTTGTCTAGAGAAGCTTTCCCTTTCTATCTGGTATTGTCTTATTCTCCCATTTATTTTGCCCTTTCCTTTATTTTTATTTTTGAGGCAGAGTCTTCTGTGCCTTAGTGTGGTCTTAAACTTATTGTTTAGCCATGCTTGGCCTCAAAATCCTGATTCTCTTGTTTTTACCTCACTAGTGTTGGGATTACAGGCACAGGCCACCATACCTGTACCATTTTATCTATCTATCTATCTATCTATCTATCTATCTATCTATCTATCTATCTATCTATGATCTATCTATCTATACCTGACAATCAGTTGGCCCTCCAGTATAGCTCCCTTAACACACCCAGAAACAAACTTCAGAGATTTCTTGATAACACTAGTCATTTTGACATGGTGCCAGTCACTGTGCCTAAAACATCAGCATGTCCCCCAGCTGTACTTTTTCTTGGGTAGATTTAGGGATGCTGGAATGTACATTTATGTACAACATTATGTTTTTATATGTGGTCTTTATATTTTGAAACTCCAGGGCACCATAGCTGAGGTAGTTTGGGTATAGCAATTCTTCGGTATCTTCAAGTCTAATGGTAGTTCCAAATCTTTATTTTTCTGGTAGCTTTGGTCCAGAAAACCAACAAATCCATCAGAACATGATATACTTCTTTCCCCTCAGTAATCAGGCCAGGAAATCCAGTTAGTCCCTGGTCCTGGGAGTTCCTAGTGCTCCATTCTTTGGTTAATAATACACCTGTCTCAAAATCGAACTTGAATAGCATTTACTCATTGACATGTCAGGTTCTCTTCCCTTCTTTACCCAAGCTGTTGACAACAAGACAATAAGCCAGCTTTACAGGAATAACAAGACAGAAGTCTTCTGGCTTCTAGACCTGTAATTCTGCTTTATGTGTGATTGAAATGGGAGTGGTGGGGGGAAGCAGATTTAGGACCTTGATGCCGTTATGAGTTCTTGGATGTCTTCGAAGTAATTTTATCAGTCAAATAATTTTTGTATATGTTTATTAAAAGTTTCTGAGATATAGTGTTGACAGTCATGGCATATGGCTTGCTAGTTTGCCTGTTCAGCTGAAGAATTCTGGGTGTGAGCAGTGTCCTTTTGTTCTTATATGGGAAATGCCAAGAAGAACTTTGGAACCCTTGTCAGGCAGTGGGATAACTCAAGGCTATTCTTACTGTTTCAAAGAGAGAATTTCTGGTTGGAACACTCTGTTGTAGACAGGTATGAATTAATTCAATGGAAGTAGCTCTATCATCTATGTATGTATGTATGTATGTATGTATGTATGTATCTATCTATCTATCATCTATCTATCTATCTATCTATCTATCATAATCCTCTATCATCTATCTATGTATCTATCTATGTATCTATCTATGTATCTATCTATGTATCTATCTATCTATCTATCTATCTATCATCTATCTATCTGTTTGTAGCTTTCAAACAGTAAAGTCAGCAGCAATTTCCTATGGCCAAACTAATGAAAGAAACTAAGGACAAAAACTCCCTGCTAGAACGTGGAGTCATCACCCCAACTCAAGTTCATGCCTTTAGGAATACGCTGTAATTTCTTAGGCATGGAAAAAAAAGTAGAAGTTATTCATTGAGGACTGCAATTATGAACCTGCTTCACTTATTCATATGTAGTCACATGACTCCTAGGATCTCAGAATGTGAACTTAATTTGACAACATGGTGGTACATATAACTAATTACATGATGAGGATATCACTATTTTCAGATGACCATGTCTTGCTCAGGCTGCTTTTTTTTTAAAAAAAATAGAACTCAGGACCACTAGTCCTCAGATGGTATCACCAACAATGGGCTGGGCCTTCCCCCATTGATCAGTAATTGAAAAAAAACAATTCTTACAGCTGGATCTCACGGAGGCATTTTCTGAACCCAGGCTTCTTCCTCTCTGATGACTCTAGCTTGCCCCCTGTTGACATTGCTTTGTGTAGCTTCCTTTGGTTTAATTCTGTGTTTGAAAAGACCTTGAAAGTATGGTTTTGGACGAGAGTTTGCCATTCCTTCTAGTCTGTTCAGCGTGAAGCTATACTTTGACATATGGAAGGGAAATGCATCATTTTGCTATCTTTTGTTTCGGATCAACTGTTTGGAGAAGGGAACACTGGAATTAGTAGCCGAGAGGCATCACATCGCTCTCCAGCAGCTCAGACTGAGCCTAATGATGTACAAGATGAGTAATTGTGCATTTTCAATGTAGGTCTTCAAAAACATATCCCCCATCCCGGTACTCAGTTTCCAGAGATAACACTTTACATCCATGTAGAGAGCTCGACACTTTAAAAGCTGATGGAGCCTATCAAATTTTTACTAAAATTCAGAGCTGAAGACAATGAAAAACAGTTTGACTGGACAGGGAGCGGAATTTCCTTCAGGGGAGAAGTGTACTCGGCGTTAACGCTGCTCTGCAAACAACCCAACAAGCTGAGAGCAGCTGCTTGAGAATTACTTCCCTAATAGAGAAGGAAACGTATTCTCTTTTAAATCTTTGCATCCTCAAGTGGTCATGTGAGAACACACGTGATCGATCGTACTGGCTTCGCTCTCCAGTGAGTCATTCTCGGTGCTCTCATTTTTTTTTCTCCCCTTGTCTGTTTTTAATCTTCTATTTTTGATTTTTGCTGTGAAGGGAGAGCTTTCTTATGCCCGTGTTTCTTTTCTGGGTGATACAGGGGATGTGTAGGAGAATAGATCCATTCCGCGCGAGGACCAAAATACAAGTGCAGACCGCTAGGATGAGGGATGAACCATCCAGGCTCTTAGCTTGGAGCAGGGAGGAGGGCATGTACGAGGAGTGTGCTGCTCATCCTCCCATGGGTAGCTGCCTCAGCAGAATCTGAGCTGTGCAAGTGCTGCTGCCAGGGATGAGCTGAGGTCCACGGCTTGGAGCGGGCACCACATAAATCAATGCCAATTTAAAAGAGAAGATTGTTTTAACCTTGGAGTGTCACTTTATATGTCTCAATACATGGTCCATTATTTAATCTCAGCTCCTCCCCCACTGTGCTCATTTGTTCTAGCCAGGCCATCAGGCATGCAAAAACTGCAAAATGCAACAATCTTACTATCCCAAAGCAGTTGACGGTGGCAGGGAGAATGCCAAGTGAAAAATGCATCTTGCTCATCAGGGCACATTTGGCCCTTTGCTTTGTGAAGAAGAGATGGCCACAGTACAAAAATATCATTCAGTTTGGGTCCTGCATGTGGGCTTCCTTATAGATTCTCATGGGACCTTGGTGTCAGAGGCTTGTCCACTCTCGTGACGAAACAGGATAAACTATTTGGTACGCTACCTTCCATTAGTTGCTACAGATGTAAACACTTCTGAGTCAAAGTGGTTCTATTATATTATTGAGGGGAGAAATAAGCCATGGTCCCCCCTGTTTACCCTAGTATCTACAGCTTTTGGCTACAAAGCTACATTCAGAGCATATGTGAACTAATGTGAGGTTCGGTTCTGAAATAGCGATCACAGTTACTGGGGTTTTCTCAGGAGAGGCAATAGAGAGTCGCAGGTACTGGGTGGGGTGCAACTTACAGAAGTCCCCACTCAGCTGCTGAGCTCAGTTACCATTACAGCCAGTATAACCTTAAAGTCTACAAATCAACACTTTCAACTTTAGACTCAAAAATACAAAGGTTCCATATATTTTCATTTAAGGAAAAACTGACTCATTGGTAAGAAAAAGTATATATAAAAGTAGTGTTGGGAGACCTGTAAAAATACAAGCCTTACAAGTTTTGCAAGGGCTAGCAGATATTTAAGTAGCTGGGTACCAACTTGGTACATTTTGTACTGATGGTGAGAGTAATATAGTATAGTACGTAAACATTTCTAGCTGACTTGTGACATCAGATTCAAGTCATTCTCATTATTTTGAAGCTTTTATTGTAAGTCCTATTTTATAACAGTATATGTCATAACAAATGTCCTTACACTGATTCAATTTAGATGCACTTCAAGCTCACCTTTTAAAAACTTGCCAACCTCTAATGTTTTAAAAAAGCTTAGTAGCAATTTATTTATTTAATAAAGAACCAGGAAACTTATCGTGACCATGCTAGCACAGCACTCCTCTAAAAATCTACACAAATGAAAAGGTTCAAAACAGGACCATAATCTTAAATTTGTCAACAACAATGAAATATCTACATGTTTTACTTTAAATTTACTAATTATGGATTTTATAGGCTTTATACTAGGTTTACATGAAGTTTAAGTGGGCAAACAAAAAATTAAGATTTTAAACTAATTATTCTTTTCCTAGAAATCAATAAAAATGTACTTTTGAGCACTAGCTTTCTTCAAGACTTGGGTTGGGAGCTTGAGAGGTGGCTCAGTGGTTAGAAGCACTTGTTCTTGTAGAGGACCCCATCTCAATTCCCAGAATCCATACAACCACTAGTTACTGGTACTTGTTACAAAGTATCTGGCATCTTCTTCTGGCCTCTGTTGGTATCAGACATGCAAGTTATATACACACATACACACACACACACACATGCACTGGCACCTAGTTTAGAATGTAGGCTTTTAGACTAAGGCAAAGATGCAATATTGGCTATAGAAATCTATGGGAAAAAAACTTAAGAAAATAAAATACAAGTCCCTAACTTTCTCGGTGGCACAAGGTATCAATGATGAACTGGCAGATATTGAAAGGACCCCAACAGCTGTCACGTTTGGCAATGAAGGACAAAGTGGCACTGGCTTCCCCTATGTGATCAGACCCATATGTTGTTCTTGAACAATTAACTCACCAATAAGTTCATCCCTATATCTGGGTCCTGTGAAGCTAGTTACCAGCACCATTCTTAGGTATAAGCAGGAGCTACTCTTGCCACTAAAATAGTTCCATGGCAGTACTATTAGTATTATATTATTATTATTATTATTATTATTAATTATTATTTTATTCAAGCCGTGGTGAAGAAGATAACAAGGTAATTATAAGCTGTTCCTATCCATCCCTGGGGAGACCCTTGTTCTTTATCTGTGGGATATGAAAATATGCTTGAAACCTTGCTGTAGTATCTACCGGTTTTGAGGAATCTATCAGTTGTGGTGTTATCCAGAGCTTCAGATAACAAATTCTTTCTTTTGGTCCTTCATCATCAAATGTTGAACTACCACTTACAAAAAACTATGGAACCAAACACCTATTTTATAATATGTCTAGGATTTTTTTTTAAATTTAAATTTGAAAACACAGTGTTCAGTATGGGAACATTTTTTGAGCATATGCAATCTTGTCTCAAGGTCTCAGATGTTAGGATCTAATAATGCTTTCTTCCTAAAAACATAATGTCATAAAATCTCTATGCACACAAGTTGTGGGAATAAAGAAGCCATACCTTGTTGAAATATCCACCAAAAGGCTGTTGTAGTCCTTGTAACCCAGGAGGTCCCTGAATGAGAAAACAAAACCAAATACAGCTTTCAAAGCAATGTATGCTATAAATAATATATTAAGATTCTATTTTGTCAAATATTCTAATGAATAAGGAGTTTTATGGATATCAACATATAATCAGGGTCCTAAAGCTTTCGTTTTTCAGGTTATGTCTTACGTGAAGCCAAAGTACAGTCCCGATTAGCAACAGGAAACATTTCCAAGCTCAACTATCATCAAGCCCTTTACTAAAAGAGATTCCATTCCACCCACAAAACTATTCCAGGGGGGATTTTGTAACTTCAGTTTATTTTCTGTGCTTTTTGTAGATTGTAATGAGTGTGTTGAAGAAATGCATGCTACCACACTTTGTTAACATAAAATATGGAGAAGTATAATTTTTCTATTGCTTTACACTGATGAATGTTGTTTAAAATGGAATGCACATGGATTTTTAGACCAGGAAAAGATATGTAAAATCTCACTTCTAAAACATTTTAATGCTGGCCATTTTTATTATCTAGCTTGGTCTGGGTAGTAAATAGTAAGTAAGGTAGCTGTCTATCTCTAGAGATTCCAGGAAAGGAAGGAGACAAGAGTTCTTTAAGATATTCAAGGGTTACATTTTTTGGGAAAAAAACCAAGTTTAGCACTATGTTATGAAGGAGCTTAAGCCAAGGTAGATTCATCTGTCTCAGACATATTGTATATAGATCGTGTAGACCTCAAAATTTAGGAGAGGAGAAAATACTAAAGAGGCCAAAGTCCCATTTTTTTTTTTTACTTAAGATAATTAGATGGCTAAACACATTAAAGAGCTCCATTGCACAAAGATTATTTTTTAAAAGAGAACTTAACTATTGAAATGTGAAGGAAAAAATTTAAGGAACAATTTCTAGCTACATTCCGATGCAGGTAACATCTTAGGGGTGTGGGCATATTTAATGCTGTTTAGCATTTACACCAGGTGTTTCCTATGCCTGGCTTGTGATTGCAGATTATTTTAATATGACATCTTAGCCCTGTGCCAAGAAACATAAAGGACTTGAGGATGGAGTGATAGATGCCTGGGAGCAAGTTGGTGCAATTCTTGAGAAATTAATGGGACCTGCAAGTAATGGAGCCAGCTGTGATCAGAAAGACAAATGGTGCTGTTACCTTGCTGAAATAAATAATTTAAAAAAGGAGCTAATGTCAGAAGTGTATTCTCATGACATTATGTATTTTTCCATCATCCGGCCTTGAGTAAAATATTCCAGGTCCGTTAGATGAAATAATGTGGAAAGCAACCATTGAAATCAGGGTGGTTGTAGATTTTCAAGTCAATACATGTAAGTTAATAACTTATTCTTGAAACCTAGGAGAAAAGTTATTCCATATACATTGATCTTTCTGAAAAATATATATATATATTAGGCAAGGAGGAATTTGAAACTATGAGTAGTAGCAGCAGCATTAACAGTCAGTTGAGGCGGGTGTCAAGTATTCTGTGTGTGTGTGTATTCATGATAAGACCCTTTATATCCATACCTTCATTCTTTAGAAAATGAAAAAAAATAACCAAAATTAAATTAAAAAAAACTTCATAGAATAAATCTAACCAACCAATCAACACAGACAACAACAAAACAAAGAAAAAGCAGAAGAAACACGTACACACGCACACACACACACACACATAAAACCCACATTAAAAACTCTGTATCAGGAACCATAATATATAACAAAAGACCAGTAAAATAAATAAAATGGCTCAAACAAAACAATATGAGACAAAAAAAAAAATACAGCTGGTAAGAAGGATCTTCAACTGAGGAACTGACTCAATCAGGTTGACCTGTGGACAAGTCTGTGGGGCATTTTCTTAGTTGTTAATTGATGTAGGAGGAACCAACCCACTGTGAGCAGTACCATCCTTAGGCAGGTGGGCCTGGGCTGTGAGGAAGCTAGCTGAGCTAGACAGGGAAAGCAAGTCTGTAAGCAGTTGTCCTCCATTATCTGCTTTAGTGCCTGCTCCCCTGGTTCCTGTTTTGGCTTCCCTTGATGATGGACTTTAACCTGTAAGTCAGATGCACATTTCTGCAAGTTGCTTTTGTTCGTGATGTTTTTTCACGGCAACAGAAAGCCAACTAGACAGGTGCTCCAGCACCGCTCCTACACTCTCACCCGAGAAAGCTTGACTCCCAGGAGATCTGTCATAACCAGGCTAACAGGTAACACCTCTTTCCCATACCTGGCCTAACTGGGACCACCACGGAGCTCATCGGATGAAGGGCCTATCCACCCTGCTGGAGACACATCATTGTTTTGGTCCACAACTATGCCCAGAGGCAGATCATATGCTCCTGCAACCCCCAACCCCATGACCACACTCAGAGGCAGCTTGACTCCCAGGAGGTCTGTCATAACCAGACTCACAGGAGATACAGGCTCCAGTCAGAGACAGCAAAACCAGTTAACACCAGAGACAAACAGATGGCAAGAGGCAAACACAACAACATAAGCAACAGAAACCAATACCACTTGGCACCATGAGAACCCAGTTCTCTCACCAGAACAAGCCCTAGATACCTTAACATACTTGAAAAGCAAGATTCTGACCAAAACTCCTATCTCATGAAGATGACAGAGGACCTTAAGGAGGACATAAATAACTCCCTTAAAGAAATACAGGAGAACACAGGTGAACAGGTAGAAGCTCTTAAAGAGAAAACACTTCCATAAATCCCTTAAAGAAATAGAGAAAACACAATCAAACAGGTGAAGGAATTGAACAAAATTGTCTAGGATCTAAAAATGGAAATAGAGACAATAAAGAAATCACAACATGAGGCAACCCTAGAGATGGGAAACCTAGGAAAGAAATCAAGAGTTACAGATGCAAGCACCACCAACAGAATACAAGAGATATAAGAGAGAAACTCAGGTGTAGAAGATACCGTAGAAGATACTGACACAACAATCAAAGAAAATACAAAGTGCAAAAAGCTCCCAACCCAAAACATCCAGGAAATTCAGGACACAATGAAAAGACCAAACCTAAGAATAATAGGAATAGAAGAGAGTGAAGATTTCCAATTTAAAGGGTCAGAAAATATCTTCAACAAAAATGATAGAAGAAAACTTCACTCACCTAAAGAAAGAGATGCCCATAAATGTACAAGAAGTCCACAGAACATCAAAGAGATTGGACCAAAAAAGAAATTTCTTCAGTCATGTAATAATCAAAACACAAGATATACAGAACAAAGGAAGAATATTAAAAATGGTAAGAGAAAAAGACCAAATAACATATAAAGAATTATTATATAGAATTATATAGAATATTATATATAGAATTATATATGGAATTATATTAGCCTTCTTAACAGGGATTCTAAAAGCCAGAAGATCTTGGACACATATCATACAGACCTCAAGAGAACAAAAATGCCAGCCCAGGCTTCTATACCCAGCAAAACTCTCAATCACCATAGATGGAGAAACTAAGATATTCCATGACCAAACTAAATTTAATATCTTTTCACTAATCCAGATCTACAGAGGATAATAGGAGGAAAATTTCAACACAAGGAGGAAAACTAAACCCAAGGAAAACCAAGAAATTAATCATCTCACAACAAACTCAAAAGAAGAGAATCGCATAAACACAATATCACCACTAACAACAAAAATAACAGGAACCAACAATCATTAGTCTGTAATATCTCTCAACATGAATGGACTCAATTTGTCCCAAAAAGACATAGGCTAACAGACTGGCTACATAAACAGGATCCAGCATTTTGCTGCATATAGAAAACACTCGTCAGTGACAAAGACAGACACTACCACAGAGTAAAAGGCTGGAAAACAGATTTCCAAGCAAATGGTCCCAAGAAACAAACTGAAATTATTATTCTAATATTCAGTAAGATAGACTCAACCAAAAGTTATTAAAAGAGATGAGGAAGAACACTTCATACTCATCAAAGGACAAAACCACCAAGATGAACTCTCAATTCTGAACATCTATGCCCCAAGTGCAAGGGCACCCACATTTGTAAAAGAAACATTACTAAAAGTCAAAGCACAAATTGAATCTCATCAACATAATCCACTAAATAAACAAACTCAAAGAAAAAAGTCACGTGATCATCTCATTAGATGTTGAAAAAGCCGTTGACAAAATACAACACCCCTTCATGTTGAACATCTTGGAAAGATTATAAATTCAAGGCACATACCTAAACATAATAAAATCAATATATGTAGGGCCATGGAGGGATGATTTGATCTCCCCGGTAGAGCACTGGATTTGAGATAGCTGGAGACCCAACAGGTGACCACTGCCTGGTACTTCCACCTGACCTCATGAGCCAGACGCCCCAGGTAAGCAAACTTTCTGGTAGGCTTCAGCTGCACAACCGTGAGGGCGGCGGGGACCACCATCCGCTTTTTCTTGTCATAGGGTAGAGGGATCCCATCCAACATCTTGAAGCATTCCAGGGCAGCCTGGCCTCTCTTCGTCTTGTGGGACAGCATGCCTCACACAATGTGCCAAAAGCTATGGCTCGGAGCTCGGAAGTGGTAGGCGCTTCGAGAGGGGTTGGTATTCATCCACTTTCGGAGAAAGGCCAGATACTTTAACTTGTTTCTGTAGAAATTTCCAGAAATGTTGACGTCCTCACAGCGAACAACCGCCACCTTCTGGCCCAGCAGTACTTGCTTGGCTACAATGGCTTCCAGGCGGCCCAGAAGATGGCTTTGGCCATCCAATACTAGAACCTGTCTTTCTGACATCTTTGGCAGCCGCCTGGGAAAAAAATACCAGCGGCAGTGACCCAAGGAGGGGGGGTGGGTCGGTGAGTCCCACAAACATGAGAAAGGTCTGCATACTGCAGGGCAGGAGCACAGGGAAGTTCTCCAAGACGGCAGGTCCCAATAGTATGAGAAGTCCGTGGATTTCCAAGAAGTTTATTCTTCATGGTCTGGTAGTTGGATCTCCATTGGGGTCATTGGGCTCAGTCCAATGGTTGGCTGTGAGTATTTGCATCTGTATTAGTCAGGTGCTGGCAGAGCCTCTCAGGGGACAGCCATAACAAGTGTTAGGGTTTGGTATCTGTGGATGGGATGGATCCCAAGGTGGAATAGTCTTTGGATGGCCTTTCTTCAGTCAGCTTCATTTTTTTTTTTTGTCCCTGTGATTCCTTTAGACAAGAATAAACCTAAAGAGATCAACTCCAGTAGATAGACATGACCCTCAGTGGAGGGATGGGGCCACCCACCTATATAAAAAATTTTAACCCAGACTCCAATGGAAGAGTTGTGGGAAGGGTTGTAGAAGCTGAAGGGGATTGTAACTCCACAGAAAGAAAAACAGTCTGAACCAACTGGCCTCCTCTGAACTCTTAGGGACTAAGCCAGAAACCAATGAGTATACACGAGCATCTGTGTTTTTGTTTTTGTTTTTTAATCTGTTCTTTCTTTTCTTTTTGCCTTTGGATTGTGGTTAGATTCGAACCTTTGGGCTAGAAAAGTCAGTGAGTGAACGGAGCTTAATAAGCTGTTGCCGTGGGAGCTTGGAAGATAATGATGAGGTGTGGTAAGTGGAGTGCTGGCTTTATAAATTTTTAAAGAAACTTTAAGAGGCCCTTAAAAAGTGATATTTGGATTAAGAATTTGTAGAAGTTACCCCTAAAATTGGGGGAGGTAGGCGGAGGAGGAGTAAGAAGAGGAGAAGAGAAGAAGGGAAGAAGAGAAGGAAGGAGAAGATTGAGGAGAAGGAAGAGGAGGAAGAAGAGGAGGAGGAAGGAGGAAGAGGAGACAGACTTAGAGGTGGAGGCAGAGGCAGGAGGCTAATGAGGAGGGTCTCCCTTGACTATGCGTTTACTCTCTTATTCTGCATGAATTGAAAAGTGCACCAGCCCTGGAGGTGGATGTCCTTCACATGGGCTTCACCTACTCTGCTGCAGCAGCCTGCATCTGAAGAGATTGGCCTAAAATCTCTTCACACCACACACACTTTTAGCATCAAAAGTGTAGTCACAAAGTTTTACACTCAGTGTCTGGGACATTGGCAGACAGAGGAAAAATCAGACCATACTGGAGGAGTTATCTTGAAAATACCAGTATTCTTCTATTTGTAATTGACAGTACAGACAGAAAAAAGATTTGACTGGTTAAGAACTAATGGAATTACTGGAGGGAGAAAAGCTAAGTCATGTACCAGTGCTTGCCTTTGCTAAAAAGCAGGATCTCCCTACAGCACTGGCCTCTGAGATTGCAGAAAGGCTGGACCCATACCCTCTCCAGGATCCGGTCTGGCATATCCAGTTCTGCTTGATTATCACAGGTAAGGGCCTCCAGGATGGCATGAACAGGGTCTGCATAAACATCAGTGCGAACAAGAAATAAAATCTAGACAAATGAAGCTACAGTAGCTTTGGAGGCTGAATTCGGCTCTGCAAAACACAGCTTTGCTGCTTTTCCATCTCACAGCTGTGTGAAGAGAGGGGACAGTGGTTTAAAAAGAATCCCACTCCAGTGGATTTTCACTGATCTCCAAGATTCAGTATCATTTTGCAAATAAAGTAATTGTATTATTTCCTCTGGAGGGGGGTTTTGTAGAAATGAAAACTTTGCTTCATGGGACAGTCAATGCTGATATCTGGAACTTAAAATCAACTGTGATTTTAATAAGAGACCAGCATCAATAAGACAGTGTTTCCTAGGAAGTGTTTTCTTGGGGTCAGCAAGCAAGCTTTGGCCTGGGGGAGGCTAAAGTTGCATTTCCTAGCTGGCAGCCTAACTTGGCAATGTGTAAGAGTCACGTGGTATTGGTTTTGACAGCATGAAAGCATCAGAGGAATAATAAAGGGAGGCTGAGGCTTGGCACCATTTGTCAGGGTCAGAGTGCCTGAAGAGAGAGACCAGGAGGCTACTGGTGAAGGTGCAACTTAAGTAGTAACAGAGAACCCAGAATTGGAGATGCCTGGAAAGTAGAACACAGGTCTTTGCAACTTCCAGTGTCTTTTTAAATTTCTTTCTTCAACATTTCAAAACATTGGCTGTAGAAATCTTTAACTTCCTTCATAAAATTTATTCCTAGGTATTTTAGCTTTTTTTGAGGCTATTGTGATTGAGCCTGTTTTTCTGATATTTCTTTCTCAATGTGCTTGCTCTTGGAATAGAGACAAGTGACTGGTTTTGTATGTTGGTTTTATATCCTGCTACTTTGATGAAATGTGATGATCAGTTTCAAGAGTTTTCCAATGTCTTTAGGGTCTTTTGCTACATAGATCACACCATGTGCAAACATGATTTTATGACCTCTTCCTTTATTAATCATATCCTTTATTTCTCTTGCCTTATTGCCCTAAAACTTCAATATCTATGGCAAATACAGAGATCAGCTCTCTACCTAAAAATCACCCTTGTATTAACTGCCATAAACTTTTTTTATTAAGTGTTACCCTAGAGAACACACGATGATGTTGAGTCTCCATGGTTTACTTGTACCAAATATACAACATACATACATACATACATACATACATACAACATACATATGTATAACATACACACATATATATGACATATATACATACAACAGAATTTTTAGTTAGGACTTTTCACTAACCAGCACTCTGCTGGCAGGATGGAAGGACATAAGTACTTTGCTTTTAAATGTTGCTTACTTCAGGGAAACTCTGTTTATTCATTTATTATTATTATTATTAGTTCTTTGAGAATTGGCTGTTTCTTGCATCTAACATCTACCTTCATGCATTCATGAAAGAATACACCTGAACATTTCAGAACACAATTGTATTCAAAACGCACCCTCGTGCATGTTGGGAAAAAAAGTGGTCAATCAATACAAGTTATGTCCATGTGTGAGGGGAAGGGCTTCAAAGCAACACTGAAATGCAAGGGAAAAAAAACAAGCATTAGACCAAACAGGGTGGTGCCAACAGAATAGCAGAAACTACAGGATGCTGATATGAAAGTTTAGGAGAGAACTGGGTATGCCTCTTTGTAGATGGTTATCAGCCCACTGGACGAAGCTATAGCTCACAGACACAATACATTCTGGATCTAGAATCCTGAACTTGTTGACCTTACTTTCAGGAGTAGAGTGGTAAAGTATAGGTGGCTCAGTGTGGCTGCTCCCTCTAAAACAGTAGCATGTACACAGCCCTCTGTCAAGAGCCACAAGCCAGTAGAAAAGTGTGAACAATTATTCAGATGCCCAAAAGATCAACACATCTACAAAAGCGACTTCCATATTTTCACATAGTCTTGTCATAAAATGTCAAGTGTACAAAATAGTGTTCCAAGTGGGTTTGGTCTGAAGTGTTAAGCTCTACCATTTAATCAGGTGATGAGCATTTATGGTGACATTTTCCTTCTAACTTCTTAGTCAGTGGAGCACTTTGGGTACCATAAATTCAAGGATTGATATAATAGAGATTTATGGCTGGCAGACTACTGGTGGAGCAATACTTTAAATAAGCTCTCTCAGACAGCTGAAGAGCCTAAGTCTGAAAGCAAACACTGGCACAGGTTGGGAAGAACACATGGATGCTGACTTCAGCTGGTGTAGAAATGACTTGCCTGATTATTTTGAAACATTAGGAACAATAATATTAACCAACCAGACCCCCCCTCCCCCCAAAGCTCCCAGGGACTAAACCACCGAACAAAGAATACACATGGAGGGACCCATGGCTCCAGCTGCATATGTAGCAGAGGATGGCCTTATCTGGCATCAATGGGAGGGGAGCCCCTTGGTCCTGTGGAGGCTCAATGACCCACAGGAGAATGCTAGGGTGCTGAGGTGGGAAGGGGTGGGTGCGTGGGAGAGCATCCTTATAGAAGTGAGAGGATGGAGGAGGGGACAAGGGGTTTAACTGAAAATAAATAAAATAACCAATAAAATAAAATAAAATAAAATAAAAAGGAATAGCAAAACCAAAAAATCCCAACTTCAAATGAAGCAGAGGATGATAACAATGGAGGCACTCCAAGTATGTGTGTGTGTACCAAGAGCATCTCGATGTATGGTTAAGAAAACAATGTTGACCCTGAGGTCTTAGAATTGGAAGATGTTCCTGTAGCCACATCACCAAGGAATGTGCTCTGCGTCTGTCTTCTCTGCTGCCTTGAAACATAGCTGGAGAAGACTCAAGGAATCATTTGTTTCAAGTTTAGCAAATGTCCACGTCCTACAGAGCATCAGGCAATTCTAAAAAAGGAGAAGCTAAAAACATATGAGGACAACTCGTCCTGACACAGGAGCCCCCAGGGCATTTGAGAGATCCCCTTTTTTCCCTCTTAAAGACTTGTGCTTAAGAACCGATTGAGAAGACAATGAGATAAGTCATACTCAGTGAAGAGAGGGGATAGTCACAGAGAGCATGCCACCATTGGAAAAATCTACGAAGACTTCTAGATAACTGAATTTAGTCTCCTATAGGAAGAATATTACAGCATCTTGCCTACAACAGTGACTATCAACGTGACTCCAGTTGACTCATGGTTCTAAATGACTTTATTATTATTATTGTTATTATTATTATTACTATTATTATTGTGGTGCTCTGATTCCTTACTCGGGTTGTTGGATTGGATTGTACCAGAAGACACAAGATATTAGAGTTAATGTGAGCAGTATACAATTACACGGCAGCTTTTAATGGCTAATAAACTCCAGGGAGGCACACCTGTTGGGAACTCAGCTGTTTTGATGAAATGATGTGTACTGATTTGAGCGGTCTATAAACTTAGAGGTGCTGAAGTTGCAGAGACGTGCCTGCTTGATAAAGGGAATTAGCTATCTGCAATTCAGGAAATCCATACCCCCACCAATAGTTTTAGTAGCCTTGAAGGAGTCTTTGGCTGGAGTCTTTGGCTAAATCCTTGCTGGATGTGAAAAGCAGAAAGACCACTATGCGTATTACTGGTCATATCAGATACATAGTGTGAAGTTAAGGACTGTGTCAATAGTTAAATACTTAAATAGAAGAAAGCCTAGTTAACATCCTCTTGAGAGAGTTTGGTTTGGGCTGTGCTTTCTTGGTGTTTGAATGGTAGGGTGAATCCGTTGCTAAAATTTAAACTCTTTCGTTGCTTAGCTATACTCTCACTTTTCAGCCAGCTCACCTAGGATGCAAAGCTCAAAGGACTATACGCCTGTGTCTCACCCTATACCCACTATTTTTGTCAAGAACTTTTTCTCCATGTATCCTAGTGTTTGGCTTAGATTTAGCCTATTCTAAACACTGAATCAAGATCCCAGTGGTTCCACAACTTCTGCTCACTCACTATTCCTTGCTTCTGAAGCATTCCTGTTTATGTTAAAAATACTCTTTCCTGCCTCATAACTTTGCTGACTGAGCGTCCTTCGCCTATCTCACTGCCACTTATTTGAATGAACTATAGTCCTTCAATGTCTTAGTAGTATAAGGAGGTTGTCCTAGGACTCACAAATAATGCATTTTGAGTAACACATGATTATCTTTGACCTTGGAAATTTCCAAGTATCTACACTAATGACTTTTGGAATATCAAAAACTTCTGTGAAGAAATTTGTGCTGAAAAATACTCTTTGAAATATAGTAAAATTAACTTTACTTTAAGAACAAATAGAAAGCTTTTTATTGGTCAGTTGTTTGAGTTCATATTCCATTAATCATTTCCACCGTCTGCATGGCTAGTAAGAAAGGCAGAGTAGAAATAATTTTTCCTGTGATATTTAAAATTGTCATTAGGAAGTCTAAGACCTCAGACATAGGCATTGGAATAGGAATCAGAAAAACTAATGCTAAATGGATATTTTTTCTCTCACCTATGAGTTCATCTAAGATGCATTGTGCAGGATTTAATACAGCACATTTACACACCAAATAAAGTGGCTCATGTATCTATCTACAGTCAGCTAGGATGAAATCTCTTGGAAGACAGGATTTCAATCTTTCCAACATCATCACACCAGTTGTGGTAGAGAGAAGCTTCCCAATGAATGCCCTCACTTTCAGTACCAGATAGTGTCTGCATTTAATAAATCATTGCACATATAAGAGAATATTTATGGGAAAAGCCAAACTTTTGTTTGTTCATGCTAGCTTCACTTATACATGGTCACACACACAAAAAAAGCAAAGAGTTTGCTGCTTCGGGAGTTACGGAAGACAGGTTCCACAGATTTAGATTAATCTGAGAACTTGGCGGGTCAATTGGAAGAAAGATTGTAGGGAGTCCTAGTCAAGTAGGAAAGAGTTAATGGGTGGGAGTTTGACTAGAATTACAATATATGAAATTGTACTATAACTCTGAGGGGGAAAATCAATAAGACTCTTTAGACAGAAACGATTTGAGAAAGCATTGTTTTGTTGCTAGGAAACATGAGTCCTTCAGGGCTAAAGAGTTGACTCAGTGGTTAAGAGTCCTTGCTGCTCTTCCAGAGGGACCCAGGCTTGATTCCCAGCACCCACACGGTGGTTTTTACAATCCTCCAGTTCCAGGGTAATCCCATGCCCTCTTCTGACCTCTGCAGGCACTAAGTATACACATGGTACATATACATACGTGTAGGCAATCAAAAATACACAACATTAAATAAATATCAAATGAAACACCAGTCCTCTCATTTGTTTAGTATTTGCTCTCAATGGAATTTTCCAGGGTCTCTTGAGATCTAATTCTGTAAATTAAATGGTTGTAAATTTACAATGTCCCAGACTAAGGTTTGGAGTTCTGATGTGATGAGGCTCTTCTTGTTGTAACCTTACTTGGGAGAGGGCAGACGGCCAAGACAGCGAGCTAGCCACATGCTGGGAAAGGTTTACCTATAAATTGCCTTTATCCTGTTAATATAGTCAAAGGCTGAGAGATTTTGAATAAGCTAAGAATTTGAAAGCAAAGCTATGGTTTTACCATCTTTTCAAGTCATCACCTTTCCATACAGGAAATGTAGGCTGTCAAAAGCTACATAAAAACCATAACATAGGTGTATTTATTATTGAATGAACTGTTTCAATAACTCAATGAACACTATTCTCCTTGTTTTATATGTAGTATAGGATTAAATAACTTACTTGTGTGTAGCCAGGGAGAAGAATTAGGTTTCAATCCAGGCCCTGCCTGAGCCCACAGCCTTAATCTTTTAACTCTTTCCCTTAAACTGAGAGGAGAATAAAATCCCAACTGTCTTTTAAAGCCAGTTAAAAACATCCAGGTGGGGTCATTCTGTTGTAAAAGATGATAGGATCTCCCAATGCGGTATTACATCAATGAGGGGCCCATGCAGGAGCAGCTCTGAAATCTGCTGTAGCATTTCAAAGATGTCACTAGGAAGAGACTGAGGGTAGATTCAGAGGGTAGATTCAAAGGGTAGACTCAGAGTAGATTCAGAGGGTAAGTAAGGGAAAGAAAGAACATAGAAGCAATGAGGTTACCTAGGGCTTAGACTAGAAAGACAGCACAGGGTTAAGAAAAGGCAGCTGGGAAGGAAAACGTAGACTATGAACTTAGTCAAGAGCTAACATGGCTTGTGAGGCTAAATAATACTAGTGAGGAGTAGAAACTCTCAGCACTTAAGGTATGGTAAGAGGAGAGGAGAAATAACAGTTTGCAAAGGAGATAGAAGAGACACTCTGTAACCAAATGAGCAGCATCACCTGGGGAGAATTTTGATTATTGAAAATTCCAGTGAGCATGAAACCACAAAGAAGATTAGTTGTGAAGCTGTCACACACAGAGAAAGAAATATCTTTCTAATAAGGCCACAGTAGAGCCGCTGCCGTCTGTCCTGGAGGAGAGATTGGTCCGTATCGGCACCGAGGGAAGCTGAAGGCTTTGAGAGATGTATCAGAGAACTCTGGTTCCAACATTCAATGGAGTTTGCAGCGCCCACGTGCTCATTCGATGGGGAGTCTCTGGAATTTGTGAGAAGTACCGTGACACCTGATATTCAGTACTGTTCTCCTTGATGCTCAGTACTGTGAGCCACCATTTCCAGTCCTGGTCTCCTTCGTGCTCAGTACTATATGACTCACCATCTGTAGTAGTGTTATTCATGACGTTCACTACTGTGACCCATGATGTTCCATTCTGCGACCCACCACTGGGGGGCAAGTGCAACCTGGGAACGGGCCTAAAGCAAGAGCGAGATCAAGACGCATCCAAACTCTGAAAAATCTTGTCTTGAGACCTGCAGGAGTAAGGATCGCTCCTTCCCTATTCTGGGCCTGCATGACCATGGGCCCCCAACCTCTGTCTTCCTTGAAAAGGTCATGTAGCTTCTTCACCAAATTACAGGTTTAAGTGCCTGGGATTCCTCTTCATACAGATGAAGGATTTCCTGCACCTCAACCCCAGCCAATAATGTACACTCTCCTTGGAAACCCCTACACATTCCCCAAGGCTTCTATAGCCCTGTTAACCCCTGAAAAGAGAGAACTACTGTTTTGCAGAATATTGTCTAAGAGAGCTGTTTCGCTGAATATTGTCTAGAAGGGACACTTCCCCCATAAAGAAGATCTGTAATGCTGAACACCTCAGAGAAGGCCTTCTCCAGCACTCACAGCCAGACCAAGATCTGGCTGACCCACCCATTTAGGGTCAGCTTCATCCTTTCCAGCCCAGTGTTTAGTGGTGCCTGGACACCTTGAAGGATAAAGCCGAATTCAGAACCACACACCATCTTCAGTACTGTAACTCACAATCTTCAATACCGTGACCCACGATGTTTAGTACTGTGACCCACCATCTTCAGTACAGTGGTCCCTCATGCTCTTTTGTCTCAACTGCCTTGTCCCATGCTGGCATATACCTGCACCATATTTTTAAAGGTCTATAGTTCTTGGGGGTCTTGGTCTGAGATATTGCCGGTGCCCCTGGTTCTGAGATTCCAAAGTTGTGTGGCTAACAGGTGAGGGATTGCTGGAGAGGAAGCTTCTAGATCTTGAATGAGAATTTTTTTTTCCCCACCTGCCACTTTGGACATTTTTCAAACTCGTTCCTCTGTGTATTCTAGGAAAGTGCTCGCCTGCGCTGGGCTTGTCTGCTTCTGGCCTGAATACTGAGCTGTGTAATTGAGGGAACTCAAGCATAGGCAGTTCATGCTTGTGTGAATAAGCAAACTACTCGCTATGTGACCTGATTGTTTTCCAAAAATTACCAAGTCCCCGGTTTCACTTGTCATTTTGGAGAGGCAGTGGGAGGATGGGACCGTGACAGTGAATGCGTTCAATGGGTATAATTAATCCATTTTGTGAAAACAGATTTTCTGAATTATGCTATGAATTGCAAACATTTTTAACCCTTTACAGCCCAAGGCAAGAAAGCAGCCATTTTGGAAGGTACACGCTTCCCCCAGAGATCAATCTGATTCCTCTAGGCCTCATTGCACTATTGATACAGCAGTACTTGTTGACTGATACCCGTGACATGTAAGTTAGAAAACATGAATGATTCCTCTCCTAATACCGCCATTCTGCTTATCCATCCACAAACTGTTCCGTACTCATCTCTCTGTAGTAGGTCCCAAAGAAAAGGACAAAGATATCATCTGTCAGCTTCCTGAGATATAAGGAGCAGCAGGAATCTTTCAAGTCCTTACCACCCCCAGAAGCAGCATCAATGATCCAGCACAAGATGACAAAAACCAGGGGACATCAAAGCTAGCAAGTATGGGGATGTGTGAAAATAACCGTCTGCATCCAGTGATGTCTCCATCAACGATCATCACCATCAGAAGCCTCACCTTGGGAGCGGCTGTCCCTCCATCTTGTCTGCCCCATGAAACCTCTCCATATACCACCCAAGCAGGAATAAAGTCAGCTCCCAGAGGCCTCAGAGGCAGCATCTATCTATCAGCCCTCTGTGCTACCATTTACTGTAATTAAGTGATAACATTCACTTCCTTTAAAAGCATTGAGAAAATAACAAGGCTTCCTGTGCAGAGAAAATGCAATTCTAAGGTACGCTGCTGAGGTTCAAGATAACCAGCCTGACGCTGGTGGTTGCTACACAGCCAAGTAACACAGAGGCAAAGAGCATGTGCGAAATTCGAATAGCTGGGAACACTGTGGACTGCTGTAGACAACGGAAAACTACAGGCTTCATATTTAGGGAGATTAAGTCTAGACTTCCAACTCAAATACGATACTGTTTTCTCTCATTTCCGTATCATACTAATGGTAGATCTGCAAATGACAACTGTGGGTCAATTGAACCTCAAAGTAACATAAAAGTATACTGGGAGTGTTCCATGGGGGGAAGTCCCTGATGATGTTAGCTTATTTACTTAGCTCCAATGCACAAAGGAGTTCTGGAAGATAGAACACTGATGACCTTGGGAATAATGATATGATTAGTGACAGTGATCTTTACCAAGTCTGTAGAGTGAGTTTCCTTTTATTAAAAATGAATTTGAAATATTTAAAAAGAATTCTAAATGGTACAGAAAATAAAATGATAAAGCCTTATGAATTTGGGGGTGGTGGGGTTATGGGTCCCCATTCCTAACTTAGTTGCAATGGGCAGTTGACAGGTGTGAGAAAATTAGGGGTGTAGCCTTTTGTAGGTTCATATACCAGTGGATGGCAGCATCCATGAATATATGGATAGTACAAATGGTACTTGGATTAAAAAAAAAGGACACACTTATTTGGGAGGTGGTTGGGGATAGGAAGGAATGAGGAGCAGGAGTCAGAGTTGAATATGATAAGAACACATGAGTTCTCCAAGAAGTCATAAAATATACTCAAGTGTCTAAGGAAGCCACAACCTAATGTTGTAATCAAACATAAACCGTCCACCATATTTGCTAGATATTTTTTCCAGTCAACAAAATTAGTAGACATGGCAGAAATTCTTCATATCTCATTTTCTATATATTTCCTTCAGTTTCAAACCCCCCAAGACAGTACTATCTCTACTTAGAAATGCCTCTTGCTCTTTCTTTCTGCTAACTGAAACCATAGGTGTCATGCAGACAAAAGCTGATGTCATAGGCAGAGCTGAGTCTCTGTTTGCCTTTCCTAAGGTCTTGCGCTAAAATAGAGATGGTAGTTGCTTGC
>NW_021604619.1:2949557-2978306 GCF_004785775.1 Grammomys surdaster
TCTCTCTCTCTCTCTCTCTCTCTCTTTCTCTCTCCCTCTCTCTCTTCTCTCTTTACATATCGTGTGTGTGTGTGTGTGTGTATGTGTGTGTGTGTTTAAATTCACAGATGTCATCATATTTTTCAATAAGAGATGAAATTGCTATCCAGTTGGCTCAAACAGATGGTTAGGTTTATTTTCTCTTTGATATCGTCACCAGAGTGCATGGCCTCTAGTCAGCTGATACACAGAAGAGGCCAAGGTTCACTGCTAAAATGAACATTTGGAAAAGCATTGATGAGTTCAGGGCTTGGAAGTGAACGTCATGAGCCTCAGAACGCACACAGTCATACGTGGGCTATTTTAACAGGGAATAGTGCTGCAGTGAAATGTCTTGTCATCGGCTTCATTCAACAGACCAAGTGTGCTTTAGGTACCAGCTTCCTTTGAGAGGTGGTCATGCTTTATATCGCACACAGTGACATCTTACTTTTGCTCTTTGTAACAGAACGAGAGGTGGAGAAATAAAAGGGAAGGACCAGGATAAACAAGAGGAGCCAAATGCAGTAGTAAGTTTTTGTGATGTTTTCAGGGTGGTCATTTGCCTGTTATGACTATTATCTGACCTAACCTGTAGCTGATTAGAAGGAAAATACCAGGGTTAGAGGTAGGGGAAAAAAAAGGACTGAATTATATGTGACAGAATTTCCATCTTCAATGAAAAAAAAAAGTATTCTTGTGTTCACAGCATGGTTGAAATTGAGCAGTCTACAATCAAAATTTTTTTCTCTCTCTTGGCAAACAACTCTATGGTCTGTCTATTTAAAGACTAAAAATGACAAGCTAAAGAGGAAGTCATCTTTGTAATAATTATTTGAATCATTTCATCACATTAAAACAACCAACCACCCACAACCACCCACAACCACCACCACCACCACCACCACCAACAACAACAACAACAAAACCAAGCAGAAAGCTAACTACTGCAGATAAAACCACACACACATAGGATTTAACAGAAGGGAACAGTGACCACCCACCTTCTCTCATTTCCACCTGCCGACTGTCTCTCATGTAAGTCCTTTATGTGATAAAGGCTCCCACCCCAATCCTTTTCTGAAACTGTGCTTTCAGTTCCGTTATATTTATTGAACACATCCAGCTTTCTGGTTGGGAAGTTCTTGTCTATTGACCTCCTATGGCTAGTTCCTTCTTGAATCCTGTCATTGACCAGAGAGATACCACCTCAGGTTACCCTGACCAGAAGAACATCTCTTTTATTTCTTATCCCATTAATCACTCTATTCCCATAGAGATCTACACATTATGCTGACATTGTTTTGTTTCTTATTTAATTTTTATTAACTCCTGCTATATGCTCCCTTCCCTACACTAGAGTACAACAAGTAAGGCAGAGACCTCTACACTGCTACAGAGTTTGCTACACTGCTGTTTTGAATCACTGTATATACATTGTATGTGGTAGTGCTTAGAAGATAATTACATTAATCCCTCTTCACCTGCAGAGAATAAACCTGAGAAACGTAGTCCATGCCAAGCAACCATTAAGGTCAGGGAAACTATAACTTAACATTTTTCCCATTTAAACTAAATGTTTAACTAATGTCCTGTATAAGCTAAATGTTCACCCTTCATACGCGCCTTGGAAGTTTGAACTACAAAGCAGAATGGGAAGTATTTGTTTCTTTGTATGATCAAAAAACAAATAGAAGATTTGTTTTTACTGTTAATCCTAGAAATCTGGGCATTCAATGTCTCTTTGGCATTTTAGAAGCAGCTTCACCACCAATGAGATTTTGAGGCTGTCATTAAGGGAGTGCTGTTGAAATATCACTTCGTGATATTGTGGTGGTCAATCTGGTAGTGCAATGACTCCTGGGTAGGTGCTATGTGGAAACTGGATTCAGGGGGTAAGGAGGTGATTTTCAACCCCAAAGAAGGCAGAATTAGACAGTGTGAGATTTCATTAAAATTGGGGGTATGACTGAAAACTTGTAAATAATTTATTTCTGGAATTTGCTTCACATTTCTGGGCCATGGTTGAACACAGGTTACCGAAACCACAGAGAATGAAGTCACAGCTAAGAGACTACTGTTGAAAATGAGTTAAAATTTTCACCCTAAATTTTCTCGTGTAATTGCTTCACCTGATGTTAAATCGGACACACACGTTACCACAGTATGATGATTCTTGCTTTAAGGGTAAAAGAAATTATTTGACAGTGATGTCAAATTAATGCATAAATGAGATGGACTTACATATTTAAAACCAGACTGTTGGCCTGGAAAATAGGCATTTTTTTTTTCAGTGAGCTCCACAAAGTTAATAGCTAATATCAGCGTTTTACCATACATGGGCATTCTAGAGAACCCATTGCTGGGGCTGAATTTTCAACTGAAGAATGTATGAAGCTAACGTTAAAAGCTATCGTTGATGGGATGCTATTTATATTTAAAGTAAAATAAAAGCCTAAAGTGCCACAAATCATGAAATTCACATTTGAATGAAAATTCAAAAATTATATTCACTCATAATTAAACCACAAACGTGTAAAAACAATGTCCGCATCTGAACTCTGAGAAGTGTCTTTGCCTAGAAAATTTTCCAGTGGAAGCAGTAGAGGGCGCTGCTGGCCCACATTATATATTTCTTGATTTTTTTTTTTCAAACTCAATTGCTCTGCATTCAAATGTGACATATTTGAGCCCACTGATGAATTCTCACACCACAATAATAAAACAGCGCACAGAAACAATGCCAGAAAGAGAATAAAGATGGTTTAAACGCATTCCTGCGATAGAAAGAATAACAACACATTTTAGAGTTCACGCGGCTTTTAATCAATGCTCCTCACAGAAATGATACAGGAGAAGCAGAACTAACGTCACAGGGCTGGGTTGTTACATGCTTCCCTTAATGGCTCATTAACTTCTCTGGCTTTCCTTCCTACTCCAGCGTATTTCCACAGCTTTCCAATCATTCCGAAGGAAACTAAGAACTAAAATTCTTACAGACAAACGAAGGCTTCCCGAGCGTTCTGGCTTCCCAAGTTTTGTCATAGTAACATAAGGTCAGTATTTTCCATTGCATACGCAGATAAGATCACCAGAAAGCTGTTTTGGAAATATGTTTTTGTTGGAGTCTAAGGAGGTCACAAGTAATAAAATACAATGTCTCAGTCGTGGGCAAACCCGCTCCATAAGCCTGAACGCAACTGTGAAGGGGTTGGGGGAGAAAACATACCCTCGAATTCCTCGTTTTAGCTGTGACTTGGAAATAATTTCTCTGTCTCTTCAAGAGTAGATTTACATATATAGAATAAGTATTCAACCCGTAGAGTGATGATTTAAGCAAGTAAAGGGTAGATCTTACGTTTTTGTTGACTGCACAAAAATGGGAAACTCAACAAGAGGAAAACCACGTGGTTCCTATTCTAATGTAGGGCAATCTCCTCTACTGACATTGCAAATGGATGTTCAGAACAATACTAACAGATTTGTGTACATACAGCAGAAAGTTCCTATACGCACATGGCAGCTCGTCCTCCTAGCCACCTCTAGAAGTGGGTGGGGCAAGCGCTATGATTTCATATTTACAGAGAGAGCAGTGTCACGCCCAGCGTTCAGAAAGGGTGCCTGGGAGGTTGGCATCCCACACACCCTGTGCTACCTTGCTTTCCTATGAGGTGGGTGCCATGAATCTCCATAGAAAAGTCAAACAATTTTTGTATGTGATCTTTAAGAAAGGCCAGTCTGTATCAGATCACAACCTGGAAGTCCTCAAGCACGATGAAGGTAGGTTTGGGACTCAAATCCCGAGTCTGAATTCGGGGTTCCCATCATATACTTCTGGCTTCTGGAAAGTTGCCGGATATTTGTAAGGACCACGTATCCTGTTGTAAAAGGAGGGTTTTTTCAGCTTCCTGAGGTCGTTCTAGGATTCCATAAGACACTGGAAATGGCTTCGAACATAAAGCTAATGCTGTAATAAACCTTCCTGGTTTTATTGCATCTCTTTCTTTTTCTGTTGGACTTATTTCTTTCACGAGGGAGTTTAGAGTTCTTCTACATTGTCTCTCTGAGAAACTGTTCTCAATTATAATCTTAGCCCATCTCTAGGTACTACTCACTTCAGATATCTTTGCTTATGGTTTCTTTCTGCTGTTGTTTAATGGGCCCTCTAAATTTTATGTACTGGAAATGTAATCACTAAATTCATAGTTAACAGTGTTTGGAGGTGGCTGGCATTTTGAGGATGTAATTACTATCAGATGAGACCATGAGTGTGAGGTTCTCATGAGACGAGCAGTGGCTTTTGTTAGATGCAGGAGGGAATCCGGGTGCCTCTATTATGCTACTGTTCAAGAACTCTTGCCAAATGGCTGTACTGTGCTCTTGGATTTTACAGGTTCTAGGTCCATGACATGGTAAAAACTCAAACCCTTATGGGTATGGAGCATCCTTTTCCAGCATCTCGGCTGATAAGTGTAGCCCTTATGCCTCAACACGGAAACTTCTCTTTGCAACAGATGGAGACCATTACAGAAAACAACCACCAGTCAAAGTATAGATGGAGCCTAGTCCCATAGATATCTCTACAGGACAACTCCCATAAGTAAGTCTCAGGGATCGTCGTGAAAAGGGGTTAGAAAGCCTGCGTGAGCCAGAGGAAGAGTCTGCAGGGAGACTGTTTCTTTGAGGAATATCAGAAACTACACCCATAAAGTCTCACTGCACATCACACAACTGCTGAAGCATGAGCTGAATTAGGAGGACACATAGCAACCACAGACGTGTCAACTTGGACAGGGAAAGAGCACAGGCCTCAACACAGAACTATACACTACAAAGGAATGCTGATAAAAAAAGAAAAAGCTTTCTCTGGTGAAGAGCACACCAATTGGTTATCCAATACCAAAGGATCAGCCCTGAAAATATACATAGAAGTATCATTATAGAGACCAAGCAGGTTATATTTAGGACTGTATATGTCTATATGTGTATATGTATATATATAATATACATGTACATATGCATATGTGTATATAATAATAATTAATGAAAAAATGTGAGGGAGTTGATCTGATATTGCTTCTATTCAATTATTAAATTATGTATCCCAAGATTCGGTTGATTCAGTACCAGCAGATTCTTATGTATACCAGCTTTTGTTCCCCTGATTGGTTAGTAAAGATGCCTACAGCTTGGGCTGGACAGAAGAGAGGGGGCAGAGTGAAGGCTCCCAGGCTTGGGATCTCAAGCATGAACCATGATGAGGGAGAGAGAGGAAGAAGGAAGAAGTCGCCATGGGGTAGGTGGACTGGAGTTCATGGCCATGAGGGCCAGCCTGTGGGAGTGGGAGTGGCCCAGGCAGAATATGGCAAGTGTTGATATGTGCCCAGCTCTGAGGCTTTAAGGCTTACTATAAATCTAAAGATTTTTGTGCCTTTCATTTGGGAACTCTATGGTCTAAGAGGGTAACAACTCCTAACAGACATTTGAAGACAACAAGAGGGTGTAGCAAACTCCACAAATAATAATTACCACAACAAAGAAAAACCAGGTATTTGAAAGTGAGCAGGGAGGGGCATATGGGAGGATTTGAAAGGAAGGAAAGGGAAGAGGAAAATGATATATTAATCTAAAAAATCAAAGGATAAGTTGGCAAAAGTCATTTAGGAAATTTGGAAGCATTTACCTCTGTACTGATAGATCTGCTGTTTGACAGGAAACTGTCCAAAATCATTTTTAAAAATGTATTCAGCGAAAAGGAACATAGTTAACCCTGGCAACTGAGCAAGCCAGTGCTTGAGTCAATAAGAAGCATGCCTCTGTTGTTTCTGCTTGAGTTCATACCCTGACTTTTCTTTGATTGTAACCTGAAGGTGTAAGGCAAATAAGCCCTTTCCCAAGACGCCTTTAGTCAGAGTGACTTATCACAGTAACAGGAAAGCAAATATGAATAGTCAATATCTCCTTCTAGAATTTTGTTCCCCTCCCCCAGGATATTTAATTTTCTTACAATGTTAGTTATTATGGTTTTTGGATATCGTCCTTTCCAGGTATATTCTTTCCAGATACATTCTCTTCCAAGTGCACGTGCACACACCCACCCACGCACAAATGTAAACACACAGCTCATTAGCTGACTCTAAAGTTGTAGGAAATGATTCATTCAAAATGACTTGTCTTTTGATGTAACAATTTAAAGAAGTGAGAGAATAAGTTTGGCCCTGGAACAAAGAATCTCAGGTCAAGAACGGACTAAAGCAGTTCAATTACATTGAGTTGCCTCAAGTACTCAGAGACTTTACCTCAGTCTCTACTCCTTTGTCTTCATTGACGTTCCACTGAAGAACAACACTGACTTTGACTGAGAGAACATCTCTAAGCCCTAAAGGGAAGAATGTTCTCAAGAGGATATTGAGTCAAGTACCCCATTATCAAAGGCTTGCCTAAAGCCTCCTGAAGATTTCCATTCCTGGGACCTCCGATAATCAAATTGGCTAATGTATTTTTTTTAAATAACCATCTAAATATAATGCTATAAATGTTTCAGCTCTTCATTCATTTGAGGGATATATTGTACAAACAGTATTTCATAAGAGGTAAAGTTAATTGTTTTATTTGTTTTATTTTTTTCTTTCTATATTTGAAGTTGTCACGAACACTTCCTTCACATGCTTGCTTTAGGAATGGCACAAGCTGAGACACTGGGGTGACCCAAATACCATGTCAAATCTCAAACAGAAGAATTTTAGTGCCCGCCCACCCTTTCTCTTAGCTGCCTTATTCCCTGTCATGAAGTAGGGCTCGTGTAAAGCATGCTTTCATGCTGGAAAAGACAGAAAAAAATAAAAATAGACTAGACTGTTCCTGTCTACCTTACACTCTATATGGAAATCAAATATAAATTAGCTCCGCGGGACAGCCAAGTAGCGATCACAGATACCCTGCAGAGACTTCAGAAGCAATAAATAGCTAGAGTTGGTCTTGCTTGCTCTCAGCCATCTGCTTTCACTAATGTTGCTAGAGTGACCATCAGTGAAATCTGGCCCAGGCCCTCCATGGTGTAAGCCCTCTGTTTACTTTCCTAGCTTTCCACAGGGTTTGCCAGGACCCTGGAAAGGTCTGACTGCATCCCTGTTGGCCTCTGGCTAGGCCTCAGCTGTCTGTGGCAGGGCATCCACCTCTACCCATCAGAGGCTTTACATTCTGAGTGTTTCTTCACACTGTTTTCTTTCCTGGGGGACAGGAGTGGGGTGGGATGGGTATGCATGTGGAATGGAAACAGGGTGTGGAAGGGTGGTGTGTGTGGGTGTGTATGTGTGTGTGGGGTGATGGGGTGGTGTGCTGTGTGTGGGGGGGTGAGGGGTGGGATATGGGTGGGATGGGGGTAGGGTATGTGTGCTGTGGGTGGGGGTGTGAGGTGTGCCATGTCAGGGGGTGTAGGGGTGTAAGATGGGATGGAGACGAGCTGTGGTGTGTGTGTGTGTGGTGATGTGTATGTAGGGGGAGAGATAGCCAGCTTGCTCCTTCCCCTGTTCTGTTTGGTTTATTTCTCAATCTCTAACGTTTCAACCTTTATTCTTTGTCATGAATTCCAGCAGGAAACCAACTGTGTTATCTTCATTGAATTCTCTTCTGCACCCCACATTTCTCTGATCTGAACTCAAATCTCCTAAAAGAAAAGCAAGGGCAGGGTCGTAGACAGTTTTTCAAGTCCAGTTCCAGTTAAGCATTTAGTAGGACCCCAAATAGATATTTGTGAAACCCTTGGACAGTGTGAGATGGGTACAATTAGATTTTTTTTCTTTTGATGAGGTATGTGTTCAAAAATGTTAGTTATGGTGACCTTGAAAAGATTCGCTGTGAATAACTCTCTTCATTTCTAGTCCTTTGGGAAATAGCAGTTCTTTTTCAGAAGGACGTTATATTGTAGAAAAAGAATATGTTCGTTGACAGAAAAGCACAGGGAACCAATTACAGGACTTACTTTTCTTTCCAATGTTGTTCTCAACTAGACGGTGAGTGAGTTAAGTACAGGCCGTCAGTTTATCTTATGATGAGAAACCCCTCAAACTGTTGAAAACTGACTGTACCCCAGGATGGTGTTTGTATGAATAGAAAGATTTTTAGTCATTTAGGGGAATCGAAGTTTCCACAAATCACAATTACCAAGCTGAAATGAACCAGTGGCTCAGGCCACTGTTTTCTCCTTAAGCGAATGCTGACCTATGTATAAACCCTTTTATAGTCTACATCACTTTTTTTCTTTTTTTCTTAGTCTAACAAATTGGCTATTTATTATATTAAAAAGTTCATAAACCATCTTTATTCCCATTGCAAGATTTAATGAGCACTCTGAATCAGAAACAGAGCTGAGTGTAAATGCTGATCTTTAAAATATGCCCATCCCTCCTCCAAACACGTTAGCAATACACCGAAACCTGTGGAGCCGAGAACTCTAAATCCTTTCTAGTGGTCACCTATTTCTTAATCTTCTGGCTCTTCAGAAAAGATATCTATCAGTAGTTGGGAGTTTCTCCAGATTCCAGCGTATTTGTTTCAGGCATTTGGCCAACTTTACATGCCTTCATCATTTAAATTCCTTCTCAGAGACACTTGAAGCCATGTCAAATGTTTAGAAATGACAGAAAGGATTCCCTTTGCCTGTTAGTGTGCCCTCACTTAATTTCTTCAAAACACAAAATAATTACTGAAAATTTTATAAAGTGTTTGTAAAAAAAAAAAAAAAAGCAGGAAAGCTGATACCTGCCCAATTCCATTCAGGCCCTCTTGGGCTTGTTTGTTTGTTTATTTTTGTAATCGATGTTAATCAACACCAACACACTTCTGATAGCCCAACCCACTTGCACGGACAAAGGGAAATAAAATGAAAGAGGCAGAAGCAGGTTTTATTTTTGCCATGGGACTATGGCCTATTTACTCACGGGTGGTCCTGGAGGTCCTGGATTTCCTGGGGGTCCTGTTTTCCCTCGTCTTCCCTTGAAACCAAAAGAAAATAGAGTATAAGTATTGTGATCTAATTTCATTTTAACACAACAATATTTAGCAGGAATATGGAAGACAATATAAAATGTTAAGAAACAACTCGAAGTGCACAGGGCTCTTTGACATCCATGAATTCTGAAGCTGTGGGCCAGTTTTACACGGCCACGGTGGGAAACACACTCCCTGCGATGAGCTGATTCTAACTACTCTTGACCCATGCAGTCTATCTTGACACTCCAGCAGTATCAGGACAGTACGTAAAAGATAACTTAAGACCGCCATTTTGTATGGTTACTGGAGTTTCAGCTCAAATAAAAAGTGCAATTTGGTGAAATAATCAATGTTTTTCAGTGGCTGGAGGGATGGTTCAATGGTTATGAGCCCTGGCTGCTCTTTGAGAAAACCCAGGTCCAGTTTCCAGGACATACATGACCTCTTAAAATTGGCAGCTCAGAATACCAATGTTCTGTAATACTCAGAGCAACAAAACAAAAGCTGGTTGATAGACCTCCGAAACAGACATGCCAGGTTTCAACACACTAAAACAATTAGAAAGTGTACAGTCAATACAATTTACATTAAATACTGTAGAAGAAACAAAAATAATTTTATCTTGACAATTAAAAGAGCCTTAACACATGCACTAACACTTGTTTGAAATCTAGATCCTGTCCCAACTTTATCTCTTGCTAACATAACATCATAGAGAACTGCAGCTAACTTCCAAATATGTCTCTGAAAATGTCCAGAACCAGCCTTCCAAAGGAAGACTGTTATTTCTAATATTGGATTGATTTCTAGACTAGTCCTTGATTGAGTCCAAATAACTTGTCACATTTAAGAAAAATGCAAGAGTTATTATAACTTCTCTATTTGATTCTCTATTCCACAAGGTTTAAAGTCTTGAGGCAAGGCAGCTTGTCCCATCTGGGCTAGAACAGGGAAATAGGCTCAGATATTTTGGCCATCCTGATAAGCCCTTAGAAATAGTGATCACAGGAGTGATCATGGAACATTTTTATTGCCTTGCTTGTTCTTTTACTACTTGTGTTTATTGTCTTGCTTGTTCCTTGACTATTTGCATCTATTGTATTGATGGTTCCTCAACCTAAAATTGACCTTAATACTTGCATGTAATTAAAATGTTATAAAAGCAAAAAGGAGGAGGGGGGATGGGATAGGGGATGGGGGGGAAGAGAATGACATCTGAAATGTAAAAAATTAAATGTAAAAAATACAGTAAAATAAAGTAAAATAAAATGAAAAAAAAAAAAAACCCGGTAGCTCTGTCACTCTCTGCTAGTCTCCATGGGCACTGCAGGTACATGGTGCGTTAGAAGCCAGTGAAAGCAAAACACATTAAAAAAAAGAAAAGAGAAAAGAAAAGAAAGAAGGAAGGAAGGAAAGAAAGGAAAGGAAAAGAAAAGAAAGGAAAGGAAAGAAAAGAGAAAAGGAAAGACATATTTTGAAGTGGGTCTGAATTCTAATTTAATAGGCAGTATCCAAGGACTGAAGGACTAACTAGATTGATTAGTTAAGACTCCCGGGGGCTCAGAGCCAAGATTTTGTACTTTGGAATTGCTTGCAGTAATTCTCACATTTACTAAAATTTGAAAAGCATTGCATCAATAAGATAGTATATTCTTCCTACAGAATATGAACTAGCTCTTTCCTTCTGTCTAGATAAGTGAACTAAGTGTGTAATTCTTACGTATTAATCATTATTGTACCTCATTATGCACATTCCCAACTTTATAACCACCCGGATTACAATTGCAGGGGCCAGAAACACAGGCTTGGGCTCATATGTGTAAGAAACTACATGTCTAATATTACATAAAATAATTTAGTTACTATTATTTTTAATTTTATTATTGTATATGTGTGCATGGTAGGGTATGCATGTCACAGAGCCTATGTAGAGATCAGAGTATAACTTCCGGAGTCAGGTCTTCCCTTCAGCTTCATAAATGGCTTCCTGGGTACCCACTGGTCCTCTCTCTGGACCTAATTATTTGTTTTGGTTTTTATTTATTTGTTTGTTGTTCCAAACAGGGTTTCTCTGTGTAAACCAGGCTAGCCTCAGTCTCACAGATGTCCACATGCCTCTGCCTCCCAAGTGCTGGGATTGAAAGCGTGTGCTACCACACCCCGTCCTAGTTAAATTATTTGTTAAACAATCATTTTCTTAGAAGTGATATGTTTTGAATAAGGAATGTTTCTGAACTTATGTTTCCTAAACAGCATGATTCCACCCCATTGTTACTACAAAGAATGTAATTACCACACTGACAGGATACTTATACATATTGTGGCTCAATGGTCCTGAGACTTAAGTAAAAGCATTAGGTCTACCTTTTCAATGCTCTTGAATTGTTTGAGAGTTTTAAGCATTAAGTAACTTGTCCATGGTTTGGCCCATGGGAGGTGGCACTATTAGGAGGAGTGGTCTTGTTGGAGTAGGCGTGGCCTTGTCGGAGGAATTGCGTCACTAGGTAGGTGGGCTTTGAGGTCTCCTGTGCTCAAGCTCCACCGAGTACAGAAGAGAGATGTTTGCCTTCAGAAGATGTAGAACTCTCAGCTTCTCTAGCACCATGTCTTCCCACCATGCTGATAATGGACCGAACCTCTGAAACTGTAAGCCAGCCCCAATTAAATATTTTCCTTTGTAAGGGTTACCTTGCTTATGGTGTCTCTTCACAGCAATTAAACCCTGACTAAGACATACCAAAAGGCCCGTTTCATTCACTAATTTTATTTAGGCTTGAAGATGGGTAGGAACTTTAAATGCCAGGTGGATCTGTAGGTAAGCAAACAAATATTATGTTGTGGTTTGGAAGATAAATGTGCCCATTGCTGTGGGAGATAGGTAAAGCTCAAACTGTTAAGGACTTCTGTTTCAAACAGCTGTGTCACTCATGAACTCAAGCAGCTATGAATACTTGCGTAGACCTGTACAAGATTTAGCTGTCAACATTCTGTTGTGAAGGAGAGGCTTAATGGCTGCTGGGGGAGTAAGTTTCCCTCAGTGATGTGGCCATTGGTAAATTGTCAATACTTCCACTCCCATGCTTGTCCCATATACATACAAACAACTCTAACCAAGCACAGTAAGTCTCCTTTCTCTCCCTGTCCCTGTCCCTGTCCCCCTCCCCCTCCCCCTCCCTCTCTCTCTCTCTCTCTCTCTCTCTCTCTCTCTCTCTCTCTCTCGCTATCTTTTTTCTTTCTAAGAGATGAAAGTAGGAGAAGGATTGGTTGGGAAAAATTAGCTCAGAAGGAGGAGAACATAATAATAGAAAACGTGATCAAACATGTTTTACATGTTTTCATACATGTTTACAGACATGTATGAAATTGTCAGAGAATAAATAAAACCCAGCCTTCCCATAAATACTCCCAAATTCACACTCGTAGAAAGACAACAACAAAAAAATTAAATTACAAAAGTCATACAATTAGTGTTGTTTTCCTATGCTGTCTATTTAAGCAATATAAACTCTGGCTTTCTTTAAGGGACTGTAAGATAATATATATATATAATCTTATTATATATTTAATATGGATTATCTGTACATACATCTCCTAGTCTTGCAGTATATATTTTCTGGAAATAAATATATTTAATTTTTACTAAATGCAAGTGGGTTGCTGTTGCGGGAGGTATGAGAGAAACCGACTGGTCCAGCTACCTCTGGTCCTGTAGCCATTTTCCTGCTCTAAGTTTCCCGCTAATGGCGCCAGCCTGGGACCCATGAGACATTGGCGTGGCTGTTGCCTCCACCAGTCAGCTCCGTGGAGTTCACGGCCCTAACCATGGCTCCTGGGCCAACTCTGCAACCCCATGCGGTAGATATAACAACTAGAGTACCCGGTAGAAATAAGACTTACTGCTAAAGATTAACCAAATAGATTTATATATCAACAAATACTCAACACATAAGATGCCCACACAATTAGAATTGTTAACCCAAATTATCTAACCTTGATATGAATAACTGCTAGAGACACGAGGGTAACATCTCCTACCATCCTGTCACTCCTTCTTCCCCCTCTCTCGTTTCTTCCTCCTCTCCACTCCTAGCTCCGCCTACCTCTTCTCTATTCAATGACAGAGCTACACTGCAAATACAATGGGCAGAAAAGGTCCTGCCACAGGTTGCCTTTGAGGACTAAGCAAGACTAAAGAGTTTACTTAGAAATAGAAGCGTTGTAGTTTCCTAAATCGCAAGAATCCTAGAAATGAAACAAAAGACATCACCTAAGCAGACAATCCATTCCTTCCTCAGTCGTGCATTAAGTTTCGTTAAAACTACAGGCTCAGGTTTGTTTGCATTCTCCTTTCTTCAAAAGAGAAATGAAGATCTGTTTGGGCTGGAAGCAGGGAAGTCAGGCTATTGATCAATTTTTATCACAGAGTTTATGTTACGATAAGGCAGGTGTCAGATGCCGTAACACAACACTGATAGGGAGCAAAATGCTTCCATGCTTCTGTATGGAGGGAAAGCATCCAGACTCCCTCGTTTCTCCTCTAATTTACATGATCTGTTACACCAGCCTTGTCAGAGCCCCGCTGTGCTTGCTGTTAGAGTCGGAGAGGGCCGAATCGCTCATACATCCTTCCTTAGCGTGGACAAGCAAGGAAGATTATTTGCAAGGGTTATAAACGTGAAGGAACATATTTGTGAGGGTAACTTCAGCCAACGCATATTTTCAGCTTAAGGCCTGAGTGACTGGTAACTACCAGAAGCATATTTGAACAATTTTAAGTGTGGGCTTTACAGAGCAACACTTTTTTTTTTCTTTTTCCCTTTTAGCTGTAATACGCATAGCACAGGGAGCAAGGCAAGACCTTGGGATTTCAGGTCGCATTGCCCTGCAGAGGGCACTCTGGTACAAGGCAGACAGAACCGTGAGGGAAGCTTTAGAGTGTGAGAGAGATTGGAGCATTAATTTCTATGGACATTAATAGTTCCCGTTCACTTCCAGACATTGTCTTTCTTCCTCCCAGAAGCCCCAGTGATTCTCTCTTATGTTTGCCCTGTAAGGCTCTGGCTGCACCCACACCAGCTATGGCTGCACCAATTTCTGCCCTTTCACGAGGTCTTTCTTTGCATTTTAAACCATTAAGGAAAGAAGAGAGTGTACCTCAGAGCTAAGAAAAAAAAATGTTTTTGTTTTGTGTGTGTGTGTGTGCTGTAAATTATATTGTTTGGGGGACAATACAAGGAGTACTTTATTGCTGATAATTTAACTAACACAACAAGCACAAACCTCTCTTTTTGTATGATGACTAAAATCAGCTTCCTCTCTCTTCTCTAGAGTAATGGTTCTTAATCTGTAGATCATGCATGACCCCTTTGGGGGTGAAATGAGCGCTCCTTCACAGAGGTTGCCTCTGTGACCGTCAGAAAACAAGTATATTTACATAATAATTCCTAACAGTAGCAAAATTGTAGTTAAGAAGTAGCAATGAAAGTAACTTTGTGGTTGGGGGCCAGCACAATATGTGGGACTATATTAAAGGATTACAGGGTTAGGAAGGTTGAGACCCACTGATCTAGAGCAGTGTCATCTCTACGTTGTGTTTTTGTTCACCAAGCTCTGCAGCACTAGCTGGGGACATGGGGTCTTGGAGGTGGGGGCTGTGGATGAGAGGGTCGGGGAAAAGTCTGTGATGTTGGCTTCTTACATGTCTGCCTCCCTGCCTGACTGCTCCTGTTTCTGTTCCTTCATCTCAAGGCTCATTGCAGGCCCACTGTAAAGCAAGGCAAAAAGCGGGAGCTTGGATATTCACGAGGGATATCCTGCAGCTATCTCAGATGACTGCTGATCTAGGAAGGGCTGCCCTAGGTAGGGTGGCTGCTCTCAGGGGGCTATTTGTTCAGAAGCAACTATGATAAATCTCATTTCACCAATTTCCCAGCGCCGAGAGATCTACCGCCCTTGCCTGATGATCAAGCTAATCTAATGCGTTCCTGAAAATCAAGGTAGAAAGCATAAAATCATAGATGAACTCAAAACGGTTTCCCTGGAAACCTGAGCGAGGTTTTCTGTTTGGCAACAGTAAAGAGATTTTGAACTACAATTTAGATTTCTGCCTAATGATCAAAGCCCAGTCTATGCTCAAACCCAGAAAGCCAGTTAACATGCGTGGTCCCTGCCCTAGACCAGAGTTTCCAAAGCTGAGGTTCTCAGAATTGTGAATTAGCATCTCTAACAAGTCCTATAGAGTCTCATAAATGTAACCCAAACCAAGTGGTTCAACTGGTTGGCTGGGTTTCGTTTTGTTTTGTTTTGTTTTGTTTTTCTGGAAACTGAAAATAATCATTGTCAAGTTCAGAAGCAGGTAGGCTGGGCTAGCTGTCTTTTTTCTTAGAGAAAAATTGTGTGTGTGTGTGTGTGTTCAAGTTTTGATGCTATAAAACAGTGTCTATACACAGCCATTGGCTTGTTGACAATTACAAAAGAGATTACTTGTAAATTTCCCACCTTGCACAATGAGTAGAAAGGCTACTTATCAAATAAAAATAAAAATTAAAAAAACAGGAAATAACAAGTGGTGACAAGGATGCAGGAAAAGGAACTTCTATAGACTGTTTGTAGAATTGCTAAATAGCGCATTCATTGTATATGGAACTTCTCAGTAAATTAAAAGGAGAACTGCCATGTAATCTTCAGAGAGTACAGCTCAGTATATACTTCTGGTGCCAACCCTGCACTTGAGCTCACAGGTAACTCCTGACAAGGGGAAAATTGTGATCTCTGCCTGTCTCCTTTGCTAACTCATCTTTGTCTTTCTGTTCAATGATTCACGTAGAGATGTTAATCATTTAAGGAGGTCTGTATACAACTCCTAATACAAGGCTTCCAAATTAACCTAATTAATTTCCTCCTATTCTGAGGTGAAAGGCACTATGGTAAGAGTCAGACTTTTCTTGACTTAGGGGGCCATCACAGCTAATGGTGCGTGACTGCCCAATTTAATAATACCCTGCTCTAGACCACCAAAACAGCACCAAAAGTCTCCAATCACTGCCCTGAACCTGATAGAAGGCCCAGTAGTCATGGCCTGACAGACTTTACTTCACTCCAGCATGTATTCTATTCCTCCTTTCCAACTTAACCTCAAGGTCCAGGAATAATGAGCTTTGTAGCCAGGCAATCATCTCCCCTGTTCCAGGAAACCCAGCAGAGCCAGAGTTGAGATGGCAATCAGTCAAACCATAGTCTGCGCAAGGGTGCTTAATTGTGTGTACCTCCTAGTCCCCAGCCTTTTTTGCTTCTATCATCAGTACCATGAATGACCTGAGGATGTCACTAGACCTGCTGTCTTCCTAGTGTGACTTCACTGAAAAATTATCTTCCTGTTTCTACCCTTAAGTTATGTCTTTGATTAGAAATTCATGGTGCTGGGTAACTGGTCTTAGTGTCTTGAGTCCCCCACAGTCAGGTCTCTGTCCTAGGACTCTGGTGACACAAAGTTCATTGTGACAGTATTCTCATCAGCATGAGATGGAAGCTCTGCAGATGTCCTTCCACGGAGAGATAACTGTACAGAGTATGATGCACTCATCCACTAGGCTGGTCCTCAGTCTAACAGGAAGGACACTTTGTCATGTGGTACAGCATGGGGAGTGTGTGGGGGGGAACTTGGTCACATGACTTAGTGAAATAAACTAATCAAAGCATGGCAAAACTTTGAAAACTTTGTGACCTCTTTTCTATGGGTAGAGAAATACTCAAATTCACAGAGAGAAGGATGGTTGCTTCCCAGGGCTGAGAGGGCTAGAAGAGGGGGGCTGCTTAAAGGGGAATTTCAGTTAGGAGGAAGAAAAAATGGTGGAAGTCTGTTTTGCAACAATGCAGACATACCATATACTTAAAAATGGGAATGGTGGAGATATTATGCTATGTGCTATGATCTTCAGAATGTGGTAGCAACAAAAAAAAATGCCAATTTCTTTTATCCTATTTTTTTTTACTCCTCTATCCAAATATCCAGTTTGCCATATGAAAATGTTTGTAATGTTGCAAGGAAAGTTTCTAAAGAATACAAGAGAAATCCTTTACAAAATTGTGATCGGAACCGGCAAGATGGCTCAGTGAGTAAGGAACTTGGGCACAAGCCTGATGACTTGAGTTTGATGATATTAATTTCCATAGAGGTGGAAGGGAAGAATGGGCTTCAGACAGTTGTTCTTTGATCGTCACCTGTGTGCTGTAGTATGTACGTGCCAACCACGCCCACCCACCCACGCTTTATACATACAACAAAAAATAAGTAATATGCTTTTAAAATTGAGCAATTCACTCTGAGTTATACAAATAGATTGATTAAAAAAACAATGTTAACAGTCAAATGTTCATAAAAGTCTAAATAAAATAAGTTTTGGAATAGTATATAACATTTAAAAATGACTGAGCTTGAACTATATAGAACAATATACACCTTCTTTGAAAGCGTAATGTTGGGGCTGGAGAAATGGCTACTGGTTAGCACAACCATCTATAACACCAGGGAATCAGCTGCTCCTACATGTCTCCATGGGCACCTGAACTCATGGGCACATATCTATGGTCGTCCTTGCCTCCCCCACAGTTAAAAGGTAAAATACATCTAAAAATTTGAAAGCTTAATGTTTCTCAGTTTATATGGAAGACCAAGCAGGGAGAACTAGTGTATGCATTAAGTGGGTACAATGAATTACCCAGTGTGAACGTGGGTATATATGGGGGAAACCATGAGGGGAATGTCCTTATGTTCTACTTCTTGAACAGGATGATGCTTACACGAATGTGTTCATTTGGTGAAAAAAAAAGTACCAAAGTCACACACTAGCGACATATATTTTAATGTATCTTTTAATAAACCTTAAAAATGAAACCATGATAGCCTCACAACGTAATAAACTTATAGGATATATTGCCAATCCATATGTATTTGCAAAAATAAAAATAAAAATGCTGGCAGAGGGTTACTACTATCAGCAAGCAAGCAAGCAAGCAAGCAAGCAGGGCTATTTAAATGAATGGCATCTGCAAACTTGCAGTGGTAAAACATAACCGGATCCTTCCAGGATGACTTGCAGTAAGAGTGCACGTGCATCTTAAATTAGACACTTGATTTATAAACACTTCACCCTCCATCAGTGTTATGAAGAAAAGAATGCAAATAACGGACTACTGGTCCTTATATGACAGGTGTTTTTGGTTGTTGGCAAGCGTTATGAGGACAGAGAAGGAGTTACAGCAGCAATTAGATTTAAATCAAGGGAGATAAAGACACACCAGACCCACAAGCTGAAAATATATGTCCAACTGTGTCTGCTTCGAGATTGCCGTCTGAAAAGGTGGCTCCTTTTAACGATTCCTTGTTCTCTTGACTGTTTTTTCACACAGTCTGAGACATCGGCTCAGCCTGAGCAGGTATCAGAGAAATGTTAAGGAAGATTAGACATGGTCTTGACTGGCACACACAACTGTGAATGAGGTGTTTATTACACAGGAAAACATTACTGTCTATCTGCCATGTTTGAATGTCTTTTTTTTACCTTTGTGGATGGAAATAAGATTTACGACCAATGTTGTAAAGAGTTACCAAGTTTCAAAATCAATGATATTTGCAAAAACGATAAATGAATGAATTCTCATGTAAGGAATGTGTAATATCCCAAGTGCATTTCGTATCTTAGCAGATATTTAAAAATACATCTATGACAGCAATGACACCAGTCATAGAGGTCTTGTTACTTCAGGGATCAGACAAGTGGCTCTTGTAAGGACTGGGGAGAGGATGTAATTCAGTATGAATAAGAGACCTGACATAAGTTTAGAACTGTGGAAAGAGGAATCCACACGGCTGTCCCCTCCACTTGCAACAGGATCTTACATCTTTCAATCATTCCTTTCTTTTTTTCACTCTCTGTCTCTCTCTTTTACCAGTCCTCGTGTGTGTGTGTGTATGTGCGCGTGTGTCTGTGTGAGTCTGTGTGTGTGGTGTTTGTGTGTTTGGTGTGTGTGTGTGTGTGTGGTGTGTGTCTGTGTGGTGTTTGTACATGTTCATGTGTGTGTGCATGTATGCTTGTTTGTGCACATATGTCCATGTGCATATGTGTGTACATGCACATGCCATGGTACATGTATGGAAATCAGAGGACAACTTCCAGAGAAGTCAGTGCTCCTCTTCCATTAGGTTGGTCCCAGGCTTTGAACTTAGATCTTCAGGCCTGGTGAAAAGTGCCTTTACCTGCTCAATCAACTTGTTAGCTTCCCTTTCTTTTCTTTAAATGGGCTCCACTAGAATCTAATGATGCTTTTCAAAGCAAACTTCAAGTTGTCCTGACATTATTGTCTAACCCCCCTGGACTATCCTGAATAAATGATGATCTGAATAAATAATAATACTTTTTAAAAACAGGATTAATGTTCCCTCAGAGTGGAGATTCAGTTCTTCTGCTCCTATAACTCTTTTTTTTTTACTATTACTTATTTTATTTGACATATAATATTTGTATATATTGGTGGGCTATAGTGTGATAATTTGATAACATGTATGCCATTTATAATAACCAACATCACTAGCATTTTCATTTCTGAAGCACCTACCACTTCTATATGTAGGAGGAATTTTCTCTTTATATTTAGAAGTAGAAGATAAGTTGTAGACTATAGCTACTTTCTGTAACATAGAATATTGGAATGAATCCCTTTTGTCTAATGCTTTACTATTGACTCTATTCCCCTCTCCGTGGTCCTTCTGTCTTGTCTAATTCTCCAGTGACCACAGCTTCTCAAATGAGCAAGAACAGGCAGCCTTTTGGTCTCCTCCCGGCACATTGACTTACCCATAGTTCCTTCCTTGCCCTCCTTGCCTTTACATCATTTCCTCCACTGACTATGCAGGTCAACCCAAACTTCCGCTCAGGTTTGTTGGGGCATCTAGCTTCCTTGGCAAACCCCTGCTCTCTCACTCCCACCTTCTGGCTCTTGGCTGTGAACTTGGGTCTTTCTGGTTGTCCCTAGTGGGGAGCAGCAGTAAAGGCTGGGGATAACTTGAACAGGCTGTGATGTCTGTTGACGTCCTTGTGCCAGGAGGGACAAGGTGGAAACTGCAAGCGCATGACATGGTAAAAATGTGCCTGTGCCCGTGTTTAGAACGTTCCCAGACTGGAGAAGGGTGATTCTGCTTTATATGTTGTCTTGGCCCCTGTGATGATATCATGACCAGCTTTCTTCATCTCCAAAACCAACCCCGTTGATAATTCCTCAGGGATGTGCATTTTTATGTTTCACTTTTTAGCAGGGTAAGTGTATAGCTTCAGGTTTAGAGCAGATAAAAATCTGCAGGAAGAAGGATAAATGACGCCGGTAACTAATAGCATCTTGCTTACTAAGACTGCTAAAGTTAAAACAAAATGGTGACATTTACCCACAAAGTTCACAGAGCCTAAGGTTAGAGTCTAAGTTGGAGGAGCAAGAACGAACCCTAAAAAAAATACTGGCCAGTAGCAGTACCACGAAACAGCTAATAACTCTTACATTGTGATTTCCATCAGGGTACTTATAGGACACAGTTTTAGAGTTTTGGAGTTAGATATTTTAGAAGACATGTCCTTAGGAATTGGAATTTTAGGGCCAGTGAAAGGGCACAAAGCATCAAGGTACCTGGCATCAAGCTGAATATATATACCCTTAGTGACAAGATGGGACAGGAAACATCTCATGGGAGTGACTTTGACCAGCACACCTGGGCTGTGTGTGCCACCTGTAGTTCTCATTTCTGCCCCCTACCACGAAGCTTTGGATCATGAGTTTCTATAAGCACACCTCAGCCCTACTCCTTCCCCCCTTTTTTTTGCACAGTTGATTAAATATCAGGAAAATATAATGATGGTATTCAAACCCCAAACACTTGGGTCCTGCCATGGTGCAGATACTGTGGGTGCATTTTTTTTATTTGAATGTTATTTTTCGCTCTCTTAAACTTAACATAGACTGTCAGTTGAGAGTACAAGTGGGTAAAAGTAATTTAGACTCTGTCCTTATCAATCTGCCTCCTCTACACTCTTATCAGTTCTAGTTTCCAGAATAAAAGTGAGACTTCCTAGTAAGGCAGGTCCTGCTGTAAATCCCCTGGACCGCTTCCCAGGTTCCTCTTGTGTTCTCTGTTGACTCTTGCTCTGTTCCCCTCTAGGGAAGTCTCTTGTTCCCAGCATCTAGTAATGCTACATGTAATCATACATATCCTAAAATCAAATGTAACAAAATCGGCTTTCTCAATTACACGAAATATCTATCCTGTCCTTTAAGCTTCTCCTTAGCTTGCCTGCTACCTCGTCACTGTTGTGTAGACATTGTCTTCATCTTGAGTTCATATATCCTTAGTCACTTATTAACCATCCAAGAAACACTTAAGCTTTGGAAATACCTTGAATCCTGTTCTCATGAAGCTTACATTCCACTGTGGGCAATGGAAGCAAGAGATAACACAAGACCTTAGCATAGGCAATTTACCATTAAAAGCAATTTATACATATTCATTTAATAATTCCCTTCAATATGATCCCATTTTATAAGTGAGACGAATGTAGGACAAAGCAGTTTATCAAAGGTTGACTAATGAACAACAGATTTAGGACTTGAATCCGAGCTTCCTGTCTGGGCCATCACTAATATTTACTGCTATATTTATTTGCATATATAATAAATAAATGTTAATATATAAATATTGGATAGGGACAAAAATTCTAGAAAAAATATAACAAGACAGGGAAGCAACATTTACATAGGAAGGTGGACTGTTTTAGAATAATCTGGAAAGCTTCAGAAGAGATTGGAAAGGAGCAGGTCTACAAGCCATTAAAAGTCTGATGACCCATCAGTGGAGGAGGGGAGAGATGCAGAGTGGGGCTTGCTCAAGGAATAGTGAGAAACAGCTGGCTGGTGAAGAGTGAGTGGCAGAGTGGCTGGATTATGCTGGGCTTTGCAAATTACATCAAGGGCTCCTAGTTAGGCCTCTGAGCTGCACTTGTTGATTGTCATTAGGAGCCAAAGAGTTTTGCCTTTAAAGGGCCATATAGTGAAGACGATAGATACAGGCACCAGTGTAGATAGACAGTAGCTTACATAGTAAACCTGCTACACTCTCACCACTTAACAGCAATTTCATAGACCTCACTTTAGGTTATCTGCGTTGGATTGTTTAGAATGATACCTCCTTACATTTGTGTAACTGCTTAGGACTTAATTATAGTAAAACAATTTTACCGTATATTTAACATTGTATGCAATTAATTATGAGCTCTCTTCTTCGCTCTTCAGAAAAGGTATGAGGAAGAGAGATCAAATTTTCTCTTTAAAACGAACTATGGTTTTTAAATAGAAAAAGTTTTATTATGTTAGTGATCCTACAAGACTGAGACAAGGGTCTTAATAATTTAATGAACTCGAACTCCAGAGGGAAGAATGTTCTTGAAACATGTCAGGATGAATTTCCAAGGGAAAGTCCTAATTAGCAGGGTCTGAAGCATGTGTCATCACATTGAGAAAACAAGATCTGGTCCCTGTGGACAGAGTGGGAAGTTGAATTTCAAACCATTAACTACTCCAGTTAATATGTATGATTAATGAGCAATATGTCAGTTGGCTGGCCTAACTACATTGGAAGACCTTATGGAGGGAAAAAGGATGCTTAAACTCAGACATGGAGAATGTGAAAGTGTAGTTTACCATCTCATTTGCATTATGACTAGCCCGTAATTTAGAAACTTCAGGGAAGCAAAACCCTCCTTCAGGAGATAGATGCTCTGTGTTGCCTAGAGGCCTCAGTGAAGTTAAAAAGTGAGAATTCTGAGAAGTTAGTGATTAAAAATAGCCCTCCACATTGGATCATGTCTGGGGAAACCAATCAGTGGAAAAAAAAAAAAGAGGATTTAAAGAAAGCTATGCCGTTATCTTTCCCTGACATAGTAGTATACCACTATTCTGCAAAGTCACTTTTGTGTAACCTGATTTAGCCTCTTTCAATTTCATGTTCTTTATGACCAGAATTCAATGAGAGCTGTCCATATGTACATGGTATAGGGACATCCACTGGAACATAGGAAACCTACCAGAAGCCAAATTCCTGGAGAAAACTGATTTGGCCTTCTCCAGCTGTCACCCACTGACAATAGCACTCAGCTAGAGTGCCGCCCTGTCTGAGTGCCGCCCTGTGTCTCCTCCCCTAGCCACGCTGAGTATTGGCTGATATGATCTTGTGTATGTCCTGTGCAGGCAGCCAGTAGATAAGTTGAGGGTTGTGTCTACCTGATCAATGTGCATGAATTTCTCAAAGAGTAGATAAATAATGTTCAATGTTAAAAAATTACTCAAAGCAGATTTGTGCATAGCAGCCCCAAAGTGGAAATAACACAGATGTTCTTCAGTGACTGTATGGTTAAACAGATTGTCATTTCATCTAGAACATGATTTATCGCTCATAAGTAAAAATGATTGGTTATTAATAGTGAGAAAAATTAATCTGACTTAAATGCAATCAAAGCATAGGCAAGTGAAATCTATTTGGTGTCAAAATCTCAAACACAGAAAGAAAAATTCAGTGTGTTGTCAGTGAAATTCTCCAGAATTACATGGTTATATTTTCATGTTCATCTAGAAATTTGGGCTCTTGAAGTAGAAATCTAATTCTTTTGAGATCATTAGTAATGAAAACCACAAAAGCTAATGTGAGAAACAATCAAAATTACAGATTTGTTTACTCCGTCAGTGAGAAACAGTCTGGAAATGAAAAACACAAAGGAGTAGGGAAAGAAGGAAGAAAATATTACGTAAGTGATCAATATTTGTGTATTTACTAAATGAAGAATATATGCCAGTTATTGGAGATGAAATATAAATTTATACATAGATCCAGTCCCTTATACATTTATAATCTCGATATGTATTTTTCTTAGTGTTGTATGCTTTTTCCCTGTGTAGGTAAGTAAGTTAAGGAAACCCGCAAAAATGCCCAGTTGTCCATCATCATTTATAGCAACATGAATGGCTAGAGCAGCTATGGCCCCACACTGACATACTTTTGATATGTGGTATGCTTATTGGTTGTGTTTATATTTTATATTTTAGTAAAGAACGTCATCACTTCAAAACTTTACATCTGCTCCTTCTGCTGAAGAGATATCCCCAGATCTCCTCAGAGTCTGTTCCCTTGCTTCTGCGAGATATTTGACCAACAGTCATCTCTGCCGGGGCACTTTCTCTGATGCCTCCTTCCCAATACTCACTGTCTCCTCTGGCTGTTTTATTATACTTTGTTTCTTATTGTTATACCCACCAAGCTTATTTTGTGACTGTGTTAGAATGGGCACCAAGAAGGACAAAGACTTTTGTAGATCCCAGAGGTTGGGAGCATCTATTCTAGATGAAAAGAGAGTGAGTCTTTTACCCTTAAGCAGTGGGTTCTCAACCTGTGAGTTAAAACCCCTTTGGAGGTCACATATCAGATTTCCCGAATATTAGATATTTACCTACACAACAGTAGTCAAATTATAGTTATAAAGTAGCAGTGGAATAATTTTATAGTTGGGGATCAGAACAACAAGAGCAACTGTATTAAACGTCAACAGTATCAGGACAATTGAGAACTAGTGCCTTCGAGAGTCATACACTTTCACCTACTTATTCATCTCTACTGTTGAGCAACCGAAAAGGCTACATGAACAAAACAGGGCATTGATGTGTTCCAATAAAACTTTATTCACAAAAGTCAATGGCAAAAAGTCAAGGACTCTTGTTGTATTTGTTGCTCTAGCTGTAATGTCTGGGAACGTAATTGGCACTCATTAAATATTTGTTTTTGCTTTTGGACTGAGCTAATAAGGAAAATAGAAGTGAATATAGCTTTCTGAATGATGAGCTTCTACTAATGAGGAAAGCTGTGATTGCATTCATTATTATACTTTATAGACAAGCATCAACATCAAAGCTGTGAGATTAATTATATCTTGAAATGTCTTTAGGATATTTAGATATTTATGTTGCTATTTTTGTTAATGTTGTAGTAACTACAAACCTTTGTAAATTTTCTTGAAATTATCTTGCCAAGACAGATGAATTTAAAACACAGCTTATTCAAAATGAATGACATAACAAATGATAGAATTTCCATAGGCATAGAATCAATAAATAGTGATAATTTCAGAATAGTTTCTTAAATCTCTTTGAAAATAAACAACCTCCTCACAGTTTAAAGGGAAATTATTTTGCTGTTGTTTGTTTGCAACAAAGTTTCACTCTGGAGCCTGTGATGGCCTCAACCTCATTATCAGATATTTTGAATATCAGATCTTTACTGTTCCAGCTGGGATTGCAATATGTCCACCAAGCCTGATTGGGAATCCTTTTCAAATCAAGAGTTAGTTCCCTTACCTCTGCCTATGGGTAACTAGTCTTACAGATTTTATGTTATTCTTCTTGTCCTTTGTACTCTTCAGGATTATGTAAATATGCCATTTGTAATACACAGTATGTATTATAGTTTAATATTTATCCTTGTGTTTCAATATTCTAAAGTACTGCCAGTGCTCAACTCCACTGACAGTAGGCAAAATTTCAAAAAAACATTATCCTCAAGTAAAGGAATACAGAAGTTATTTTTCTTTATATTATTAGTGAAAGTTTAAAGTAGCTTTTGAAGTCGTCCATATTGGGATACACTATGAAGATCAAACCTTTTATGCAATAAAAGAACTAACATATTACGAGATAAGAGAATTTAGCAACATTCCATTATCCTCTGCTAGAAAAACCTTATCTAGTAATGTTAATTTTATGTTAAATATTCCAACAGAATACCCCATTTCCAATATTTTAATTTATCCACTTGCTTTTGAAAACACAAACCAAGTATCATATGGCACTTCTAACAGCCAAAATAATGGTGAACATTTTAAAATTATATCTACGTACAAATGGAGCAAGCTGAAATTAAATCTAGGCCAACTGATAAAGTCTGTGCCTTGGAGGTTTGAAACAGTATATAGTTCTAAGAGGTTTGAGATATAGTGACCTTACAAATTCCTCCTGACATATTTTATAACATCAAGGCATGGGAAGAAGTATGAAGAGTCTGGATGAAGCATTTGTGGTCCATAAAACATTCCTGAAAATTCCATGTCATCCTGTGTTATAAATAGCCTAGTCCTGGTGTGCTGCTCTTCTTACAAGTGTCTGTCTCATGACAAAAAGAAGAATCAAAGGTATTCTGTAACAGCTTTAAAAGTAAAGCTTTGGTTTTCCGGGAGGACTGAGGATGGTAAATGTTTTTTAGCACTCTGATAAGCGGAAAGATCCACCCAACAGCATCTGTAAGTTTCCATAGGGTAGTGTGAACTGTCTTTAATGAATCAGGAGCCAGGGGCACAAGGGATCAGAGATAGAGCTACTGGGTTTAGGGGAAAAACTCTTTCTTCATTTAGCTTTAGCACTACTCTGAGGACCACTGTTGGCTAGATTCAAACCTCCCAGCTATCTGGTGGTTAGTGACACTTCTGCATAGAGTAACCTGGGCAAGCGTGCTAAGCAACAAATCCAGAAATATCTCTGGAAGTTTATATGAGCCACTGAACTTACTTGGAATTCAAATTCATGCTATAGAATTTCACTATACTCAAGTTAGTAGTAAATGTAGTAATTCTGATATAATAGCTAGCATATATATATGTGTGTGTGTGTGTGTGTGTGTGTCTGTGTCTATGTCTGTGTGTGTCTGTGTGTATACATATATGTGTGTATGTATATATGTGGGCTATCTATATATAATATATAAACCATCAAAAATTATATATATATATATATATATATATATATATATATATATATATATATTCCTAGTCACAGCTCCAGGCTTAGTATTATTTGTATGTTTTGGGTTTTATAATAATTTTAAGACTGAAACCTTGACAGTGTAGGTGGATAGGAGATGTTACCTGTTCCTGGAAGCTGCACTTACCCCAGGTCTGTATGCCTTGAGAATCTATGCCCTTTTGGATTGATGTTAGGGACATAAGTTAATGTTTTATTAGTAAAAAAAATTCAAGGAACCAAATTTCAGTAGAAAGTACTAAGTGATGAAATGAATGGTTTCTATTGGTAACGTTTGAGGCTGGGGAGGGGCTCCAACAAAGCCACTTGGCATATAGTAGGGAAAGTTTCTTCCCCATCCAATCACTCACTATATAGGACCTAAACTCTAGGTAAGAAAACAGAAAAAATGTCAAAGATTTTGTGTGTGTGTGTGTGTGTGTGTGTGTGTGTGCATGTGCCTGTGTTTCAGTGTACATATATTTAGTATGCATGAGACCCTATATTTGTTCTATAATGCCAAAATTGAGAAAGGAGGAAAGGAAGGATGGCTAGCTGGAGGGAGGGAGGGAGAGAGGGAGGGAGAGAGAGAGGGAGGGAGGGAAGGAGGGAGGGAGGGGAAAGTAGGAAGGTGGTTCTAAAGGGTCAGTGGGAGAATGAATCAGGGCTCTCTCCAAAGTGGGCTAGGCAGAGGCAAGTAAATAAGAGAATAGTGTGCTAATACTACGTGTGACTTTTTATAACTCACTTTTCTTTGTGTTTTTACACTTTTAAAATATCCTGCTGCGTTCTATATCTTCAATGGTGTCTTAATACACCATGGATTGATTTGTGATTTATTCATGTATTAAAACATCTTGGAAATCTTAGCTGTTGTGAGAACAGAATACGTCAGGAGGAATTGGTTATAAGCTGACCCCTGTCTTGCTCTGGGATCCCAAACACAATACTGTAACTTATTTACATTTCAGTGTTTTCAAGTTAAAAACAGAAATAATAACCCTCATCATAGAGGAGTTTATGCTAAGGGATAACTCTCCTTGTGGGGATAATATAGGGAGATGCAGAATTATATGTTGTGAATGCTATTTTTATTGCTCTGATGTAGCGTGTGTTATTAGCATCAATGAAATGGTCTGAAATTTTCAGTTTTATGATTTAGTCAGATTTACCTATTCCAAACTCAGATATGTCCACCCTACCTCAAAAATAACCCATCAACATAAATCTAAACTCTTCCTTTGAGTTAATTCCCCCAACAAATCCTTCCCAGGATGCCTTGGAGACTGTAAATTCCTGCCTGTTTGTGTTACACCTGACACATCCAGACTTTCTACCAAGCTTTAAGGTGTTTCAGTTCTGGGAGATCACACAGTAAATCATCTCTTGAAGCTCTTTCTGTAAGATGTATCCTCAGATTTTATAAAAAGAAGTCAGACTATTCACGCCTCACCTGTTCTGGGTCATTTATGTTCTACCTTTCAGGGGAAAACACCTAAAAGAGTGAAGGCTATTTCCTCTCAAAATATCTTTTGGGAGATTCCATTTAAACACTACTTTTAGACCCAATGGTTGCTTTGCCCTGCATAGATACTCTAAGAGAATTATTCTGAGTTATCCAGAATAAACAAGAATGGATAATAAAACAGGCTAGCCTTGCTTTGAGGATATAGCTGTTGACGTCCTAAGTCCTATTAACATATGACACAGCTAACAGTCCACTGCACATTCTATTTGTTAATTCTGAGAGGTGATCTGGCTATGTTGACATTTCTCTTAGTTATTATAAAACTAAATTGTATAGATTGTAGTATTTATACAAAAAAGCCTAAATGTATATACCCACCTAATTTTTGATAAAGATATTAA
>NW_021604619.1:2978406-2996431 GCF_004785775.1 Grammomys surdaster
TATATATATATATATATATATATATATATATATATATATATTGGAGAAAAAAAAAGAATCTTCAACAAATGGTGCTGGAAATTCAGCATAGCCATGTGTAGAAAAATAAAGCTAAGGCCTTATTTCTCACCTGTCTGAAAGTCAGAATTCTTTCTGTATCACCAAAAACTCTGAAATTTTTAGATGACAAAATGTGGAAAATACTTGAAGATATGGGGTCAAGACTTTTCTGGAATGGACTCTGATAGCTTACGAAATAAAACTAAGAGTTGACAAATGGATTTGGATGGCATTAGAAAAAGAAAAAGAAAAAGAAAAACAACAACAACAAAATAAAGTACCACTGCCCAGTGGAGGAAATAATTGACCGAGTGAAAAGACAGCATCCTGAATTGGAGGAAATCCTTGTTAATTTCATGTCTGACAGAGGACTAATATCTAGAATATGTAAAGAACTAGAAAACTAATTATGAAAAAAATCCAGGCAACTCAATAAACAAGCTAATGAAATGACCAGTTGTCAAAAGATGATGTATTCATAGGCAAGAAACAGGAAAAAAAAATGATCAACATTCTTAGCCATTAGGAAATGCAAATTAAACCTTGTTGCATGTAATTATTAAAAATCAATCTACACTATCGCCAGCTACACTATCACCAGCTACGCATCAACATCGGTGATCTGCCCACCCCCATGGCTATGCTCAAATGGTGGTCTCTCCAGTTTCCCTCCCACTTTGCTTGCTGCTGAACCACTCACATTCCTAGTCATCTGTCCCCTGTGACTAGTCTGCCAGAACCTGCTGTAAACCCCAAGCCCATATAAAGAAAACTCTACAGGTTTATATCAGTCAGATTTATAACAATAAATTCTCAATCCACAAAGTGACTACACAATGAACTCAAAACTCAATTGATATTGATACAAGCTGCCCACCTAGATTGGACAAATTGCCCTATATTATTCTATTGCTCTTCTATGATAGCCATAGCTACTTGTGGCTATTTCAAGCCATGTAGATGCTGTTCATCCCCTTCCTCCATCTTTCTCTGTCCCCTGTCCTCTCTCTCAAAAACTCTTAGCCCCGCCTTCCTTTTCCATTGTCCAATCACAGGCTCTAGCCTTATATTTCACTTGACCTCACCTGCATACAGACAGCAAACCACAAAACCTACATTGAGATATCATCTCCTCTCATTCAGAATGGTTATCATAAAGAAAACAAATAGCAGCAAATGCTGGGTCTATAGAAAAGGAACCCTATACATGGCTGGTAAGAACATGAATTGGTGCTGCTTCTATGAAAATCAGTTTGGACAGTCTCCTAAAAGCTAAATAACATGCTTATCATATGACTCATTTCTGGGAACATAACTTCTACAATTGACCCATGTTTATTACAGCACTATTTACAATAGCAATTGTAGAATCAGCCTAGATGTCTTTAAACAGATGAGTGGATACAAGGAAGGTTGTACATTTACACAGCAGAGTTTCATGTAGCTACACAGCAGAATAAAATTAAATAATCTGTAGACAAATGGGCAGAAGCAGAGATGGTCATATTAAGAGACACAGAAGAATCAGAGAGACAAACACATTGTAAATGTGTAGATCTTAGGTTTTATATAAATTTATATAATTTATATAAAATCACACACATGAACATGCATGCACACACATCATAGAAGAAGAAGGAGCGGGGCCTTTGGGGGAATGAATGGAATAGCAAGAGAAGAGTTGGGAAAGGGGTGATATAAGAAGGGGAATATAGTCAAAGAACATGAATGAAAAATATCTTGAATGAAAGTCTTGAATGAAAATGTCTACATAAAGGTCAACAATATGTGCAATTAATGTATGCCAGGAAGTTTATTTTTTTTTAATTTTGAGTGAAATCCTTATTTCCAATATAACATATATATGTATACACTTTAAACAAAAAAAGTTATCTCCTTCAACCAATGTTACTCAGTCCATGAATTCATGTGTACCATCACATATTCATCATGCTAAAACAGTGGTGGAGATCTTGGGATAGTGGGTACACCCTATAAGAAGCACTGTCCATTCAACTGGGTCTAGAAATGATAGAAATCACAGAGCAAGCTCATTTTTTAATGTGAAACAATTTTGAAAGGGATGGAAAAAGAAATTTCAAACTAACTTTCACAAGCTCATGGTCATCTTCATAAGTTACACTTTTGTAAAATTAGAAAAGTGATGTTGCATTTTCAAAATTCATCTTCAGATTTTCATTAGTAGCCAGTTCTAGGTATCTACCTCATTGTGATAGTATACTTCAATAAAATTTATCCCCCACCAATAAATGAATTTTGCTATCTGGAATGTTTACATGCAAAACATCTTTTGGTGAGAAATGTAAAAGTTAAGGTAATTGATCACATTTTAAGTACATTTGGTAATAACGTTTGACTGATATAAAACACCATGATTTACACACTATTTGATAACTGGTTTTCTGCCACTGAGAGTAACATTACACTATTTCTTTACATGGGAATATTGATACTAAGATCGAAAATAGCAAACAAGAAGGCACGTTTGTATTTCTAGATGTTTACATTTCATTTATAAAAATAAACTTTAAAAACATAAAGATTTTAAAAGTGTTTTATTATTTATGCGTGTGTATGTCTCTGTGTACATATGTGTGTGTAGGCTAGGGAGCATGTTGGGTCATCTAAAGACTGAATCACATGTACTTGTAGCCACATGATATGGTTGGTTGCTGGGAACCAAACTTGGGAACAACTCTAGAAGTTTATTCATCCCCACAGCTGCTCCATCAGAACAAAGTCCTGTGCAAGAATAAAGCTCCTAATTGTATTTTCCGACAGTGTAGTCTATCATCATTGTCTGCAACATCTTTGATGCCTTTGTTTGCAATTTTCTCAGCAAATTGTATGTTTCTTTTGTAGTTGCAGCTTTATAAAAAAATTACGAAGAAAATACTAATGTTTGTGTTTGAAATAGTGCACATTTGCTTTAATTGGCTTTTTAAAATCAGTATTTGCTTTCCCAGAAATCTTTTTGGCTTTGCATTTATATTTAAGCTTTATGCATACATGTTGTTAATATTTTTATGAATCTACTGCCTCATTACCCAGTGCACAACTGCAGACAGCATGCTGTGATTTAATGCTTCTCCTTCAATTAACAGACTCAGTGTATATTTAATCATACTGCCTGGGAAAACCAGACTTAACTATTTTGGTCTAGATTTCTTTAGACTTTTTTCTTTTTCGCAAGGTTCTCATTTAGCTTATTTCTACTAATGAGATGTAAAGAAATTTAATGAAAATTGTCTTGTCGTAAGTTAGTATTAAAATACACTTTCCGTCATTGACATGAGTACAAGATATATAATGAAATATAGACTAATAATTTAAATATGCAAATAAACTAAATAAGATATAAACCATAAATATCTGCAAAAACAAATGATCACATTTTTTATCAGGGCATGCAATCTTAATCCCTCATTTTAATAAAAGCTACAAGTTTGTGGACCTGCTGTTTATGACTCAGAGGAAGCCAACAGAAGCTGTAACTCCCCATGAGTTCAATGCTACTCCTTGAAGGATTGTTACTGAGAGAGTCCAGTGATCACAGGATGAAACTATACACTTATAGTCAATAGTTATTAAAGGTTCCAAACAAACATATTCAACTTCTGTACATATCACAGCTTGCTTCTGGGTTCCTAAGCACCACACTTCAACAGCTTTGCTTACACTACAAGGATGGTTTCCCAGCTCCTGTCACTTGAGAAAGGAAGGAGTCTTTTATTAATTTTCCCAGATAGGATCTCTAGAGTCAGCTGGCTAGCATGATCAGCCTTATGTGCGAGCTTTGGTCTGATGAGAGACCCTGCCTCAATAGACAAGGATGGCTCTTGTATCAACCTCCAGCCTCTACCCATCCTCCAGCATGCACGTGCATTCGCACACCCCCACAGCCCCACACACAACACACACAACACACACATGCAAAATGAAAAAGATAAATATCAGCTTCTGAAGATGATAGTCCATAATTCCCTGACTTTCTCAAGATTGGTGGCGTCTATTCATACCACTCAGACCTCCTTATCTACTCCTAGACGTAGGGGTTACCCCAAGTTCAAGACCCTGTCCCTAATGCCTTTCTTTCTGAAGCCTGTCCTGCACTATTCTGCCCTCTCTGGAGACTTCCTGAAATTATGTTCTTCCTTCTTGAGAAATCAGATGAATTTAATTTTACTTTTTAAACATTATTTTTCTTTTGGATATTTATTTATTTTATATGCATATAGAGTATTTTTGCTTGAGTGTATGTATGTGTAACACATGTATACCTGATGCCTGAATAGGGCAAAGAAGGACATTGCGTCTTGGAACTGGAGTTACAGATGGCTGTTTACTACATTGTGGACGCTGGGAATCAAAACCGAGTTTTCTGGAAGAGCAGTCAGTGCTCTAATCTGTGGAAGTATCCCTCCAACCCTGCTCAAGCTAAGCTTTAAGGGCTGGTGCTCTTCATGCCTGAGCCCTTTAACTTTAGACTTTAAGTGGATTCATCTCCAAAAAAAAGCTTTTCTTTAATGTTTCTTATATTAGTCAAAGGCACTCTCATTAGCTTCTGTTTGTTAGTTCAGAGATAATTTAAAATTTTTTTATATGATAAATTTAGACATTTTCATCCCTGAACACCCACTGGTACTTAAGTCCGTTGCATCGTATCTCTCTCTTTTCATTGGCTCTTTGAATGTTTGTAGCATCTGGCTGTTTAGCCTGCTTATGTAATAATTATGCTCTGTCACCTACCTTATCTAAAAATATTTGTAGGGTCCCTCTTCCTCTGTCTTTACTATGAAACCGTGATTATCAAATTTACCATAGTGTCTGCTTCTGTTCAGAGGCCATCCAGTTCTGCTCCACTGACGGTGACCTCTGTTTTATTCCCTCTTAGTACAGAGCCAGGCCTGATTGGTAGAATTGGGCTTTACTACTTGCTTCTATCTGAACCTTTCCCCAGAGGTCTCTTTAGTTTCGATGAGCTGCCTGTTGGGAGATAACTGGGAAATTATTGTCCTTATTCAACCCAAAGAGAGGAAGCACAACCCTTTACCTCAATATGGGATAAGGTCTTTGAGCCCTTGTGATCCATGTGGAACCAGACTGATCCTAGACTGTTCTTGAAATCACGTTTTTCTATATTTCTTGCTTTCTCTATGTGATTCTGTTGCACACACATTTCTTTAGTCAATGACTTGAATAAGGATAGATCATATCTCTGCTTTTAAGGAACCCCAGGCCAACTAACTTCCATGGCATGTCACACAAAACAGGAATTTAAGTGTCATCCCCGTCTTCTTCTTTCTCTCTGTTAACTAGCTTTTTCCCATCTTTGGTGTACAGACTTCAGTTTCACTTATTTTATAAGAATACTTTCAAATATGCTAAAGATAAAAACCTATTAACATGGTCAAATACATGAATTAAGGTATAAAAATGTTTTCTATGGAACACTTCACAAAATATACCAAGGGAAAGTGTGAAGACATGATTAGAAGCATACAATCATATTGATCAATGGTCTCTTATTTATTTGCACGTATTTTTTTTTTCAGTTACTTGTCTTGACATTTTGGCTGTGACCCTAGTCTTCAATGGCTGAGCCAACTCTACACCCCAAGCATTGCTTTTCTTAAAGTGTCATTGTAATTGAGCATATACTTATCATTTATGGGAATACATATCTTAATATTTTAATGTTCATTCAAACATTATATGTTTCTATAGATATTCATTAGACATGGTTTCATAATCCCATAGATATATTCTTAGCATCTTTGATATAAGCAATATAAGTAGCAACCTTTGCTAGTGCTCACGGTGGAAGCTGCCTAGCATGTAGTTTCGACTCTGGAATCACAAATGAAAGCTATGCAGAATCTCTCTCCCACTGTAGTGACTATAAAGACTACCACAATGAACACAGTCACATAAGTACAACATTTGTGGGTGTGTTTGCATTGAACCGATTAAAAATATCAAGTGGATATCCATTATTTCTAATGAGAAAAGTTCAGAAGTTAGCTCTTTTCAAGGAAAACAAGAAAAGATAGGTCACTAGCTTTTTCTGTAGAATTCAAAACTGACCAAGGAGCACCATGCATCCCACAGGAAAGAAATGTCCAATTGTCTTTCAACCGTTGCGTTAGGACATTTATTTTGCAACTGCTGCTCTCTCTTGAGAATTTTAGCATGATCTGTTGCAAGTGATAAAAGCATTAAACTCACTTTCAGGATTCCCTTGTTTCTGAAGGATATGTAAGATGCTAGAGTTTTATAAAGCTGAGGGGTTTGAACTGCAACTTTCTGCCTTTTAAATCATTAGGCCATAAAACATGTCCCATGTTCCTCATGTTTTGCATTTTTAAAATTCTCTTTGTAGTTCCTGCATTCGTTTTTGGAGTTGGCAGCCATCCAGACCCATATTCACAGCCTCTCAAATAGCTAAAAACCTTCTGTTTGACATTTCCCCTGGCAAAACTAACAGAGGTGTTCAGTGTGGCTTAGATGCAGTAAAGGCAGTGATGCCCAAAGGTTAGTTAGCACAGCTCACTTCAAAGAAAGTGTTTCTTCTTCTTCCAGTTCCCCTTAAGTGCATCTGTGGCTAAGCAGGTAACATTTATAGGATGCTTCAGGACACACTTGTCACCAAAGAACATTCTCTGGTGCCTCTAGCATAATTCTGTAATATACCCGAGAGCTAAGTTGTGATAAAACCAATTTACATTAGAGTTTGAAGCAGTTTGCCTGAATTTATGAGTTAAAGTAATCCCACAGTTGGAACAGGTTGACTCTGACAGCCACCCATCTTTCCTTCCCACTGACCAGGCAATTCTGGTTATGAAATGCTGACAAGATAATCTGGTCATGGGGAGAAGGTGTGCACTTTTCTCTGCATAAAGACCAGAAGGGATCAATGACACCATTGTCCCTTTTGATGTGTGGTCTTAAGAATGAAATTTAAAGTAGGTCTTCGGTCAGTGCTTTAGTAAAATTTCCAATAGTCTCCATTTTAAAGATATGCAAATCTAGGTGGTGGTGGTGGTGGTGGTGGTGGTGCTGCTGCTGCTCCTTCTTCTTCTTCTTCTTCTTCTTCTTCTTCTTCTTCTTCTTCTTCTTCTTCTTCTTCTTCTTCTTCTTCTTCTTCTTCCTCTTCCTCTTCCTCTTCCTCTTCCTCTTCCTCTTCCTCTTCTTCTTCTTCTTCTTCTTCTTCTTCTTCTCCTCCTCCTCCTCCTCCTCCTCCTCCTCCTCCTCCTCCTCCTCCTCCTCTTTCTCTTATTGTAAATACAGGACCACAGAATAGATAGTACTTTTTCCTTATGTAAAAATATATAACTTGTTCTGTTGCCTCATTTAGAGCATTGTTGAATTTCTATGGCTTCAGTTTCATTTGATGGGCTGGAATGACCCCAACATTTTTTCCCCTCTAATTTTAATGTTCCCTCTACACTTGGTGATTCGATATTCTGGAACCGCTACCCTTCTTCCAGGCTAATTCATGAAGTTTTCAGAATCTCTGGACATTGGAGACAGGATACCTTCAGTTTGAAGGAGATTTCATGATGTGGTTCTTCTATGACATAGAACAGCTCTTACATGAATCCTCATAACCACGTCATTCATAGGCAGTATCCCATTCAGAAACTATGAAATGGTTTTTCTTTGCTAATCACCAAATGGAGATAATTTACAGTCATTTTATTGTACTACAAATCATGTCACTTGTCCCTTTATTTAAATGGATGTGAGAAACTTGGCCCATTGTGCCTCGGCCGTCTACATAAGTACTGGATTGTCACCATAGGCTACAATAATTTTTCCTCCTCACTGCCAGCCCTTCTGGAACATTTTGTCTTTCTTGCCTTAAATTCATGGCAGGCACCACTAATTAGAGTGAATTTTACCACAATGGCCCTCAGACACATTGCCATTAACTAGCTGTGACATTTAACTTGATCTACAGGATGGCCTTTATTCACGAAGTCCAGTTCACGTCTTGCGCTGTCTCCTTTCACCTGACTTCAATTAGACTGAGCTAGAGATTGTCTGCCTACATCTTGTTTGTTGGATTTAGAGTTCCCACCAGGCACACAGAGAGAAGCAAAACCAGAGGATGTTTACTGCTGAGATCCAACTCTACCGTTGCCGACATTTACTTGATATTAACAGACATGAGCATTTTTCTGCCTTCCTATCCTAACCCATTGCTGCAGCAGCTCTGTTTAATGCAGACTTGGGGGATGCTAAATGCCAAAAGACTGCTATGGAATCCTGCAAAATAAAAAGTGAGGATGTGTGAAGATTTGCTCATTTACATTGAGCTTGCTGTATAGCTTTGTAAACTTAAGCAAGTGGGCTTGAAGAAAAGCTTGCTTGAATGAGTTTTGCACTATCTGTTGGTTTCCTGGAAGCAGTGATTTTAATAGCCTTTGTCCTAGAGGGATCAATAAACCCAGTAATTATCAGAACATTGTATGTGTTATTTACTTTATCTTTGTTAAGGTATAAAAGCCAGATCAGATACAGTCAAGGAATGAAAGCACAGTGTTAGCCATGAAAATCCTAGTAAATTCATACATAAGTACCATTTACCCATAAAAAAAAAGTCTAAGGCCTCAGCTCCCTCACAATGAGGACATTAGTCTTCATGTCCCCCCCTTCAAAGGGAAGAAAGTCATCTATTTCATATTTGTAAAGATGTTTGAAACACCCCATTTTATTATCAAGCTACATAAATGCTGCTCTTCATCCTGGGGCATACAACATGGACACCAACATCCAGAGAAAGGAAGAATTCAAGCGAACATGAAGGGAAATGGGTTTGGTGGCATAACAGTGGAAAGTCACTTTCTTGAATGGCTTCTCTCTATCAGTTATTCAGTGTCTCTAGTCAAGTGTGGTGCCCTGCCTCGTCTTTCACCAACATCCCTGCATCTGCAGAACGGAGGTAAAAATGATACTGATCTCTGGCACTCACCTAATCCATCCTATGAGCAGCCCTTGGTGGATAGTATTATAATCTATATTTTCTATGAAGTAACAGGCACAGAGAGGCAGAGGAACTCATTTGTGACCACACAGCTCATTAGTGGCAAAGCTGGAATTTCAATTCCATCAATTTGGACTTAGAGTCCAGGTGACAACCTCCATACTGAGCAGCGTTTTGCCTGTGGCATGAGAAGCAGGCAGGCATGCTGCTCTCCCTGTCTTCCCATAATTTTGTTGGCTCTAGCATCACCATCATAGAGGAAATACGATCTTGTTCTTTTGCTCCCATCAAGTCTGGACAAGTGCAATGGGCTACCACCTGATGGGTGGGGCTGAGCAGCTCCAGTTATCTGTAGAATGCAAGGAATCCCGAGGCCAGACAGAGGTAGGGTTTAGCACTGTGAGGGAAAGTCAAATCTGTATGCACTACAGTGTCAAGGGAAGCAATCAAGACAAAGGTTTCCAAGTGTGAGGTGGGGCACAGGTACACAGGATAATCTGAGGTTATGCTAAAGGGGATATGAAGAAGAGTGTAGCGAATTTAAAAGAGTATTTCTGTCCAGTATTAAAATTAGATTCTAGTAGGAGAGAACAGGAATGAGGTCTTTGTCTATCCATGGAAAGTGCGTTTTTCGTGGGGTAACTAGCTGCCTCACTAATAAACCTTCATCATTGTTATTGTTTAAGGAGATGATTCCTTTGATTAAAAAAAAATGTTATTTTCACATTTAAACTGATATTGTTCAGACATGAAGTCAATGTATGTATAAGAAAAGTAGAAGCTTACATTAAATAATTATTCTCTGGAAACTTTGAAATATTCCATTATAAGGAGATCCACAGAGACTCTCTCATCGGGATCTTTATCAAAGTCAGCCCTCCGGAACTGTCACTTCCGAGGACACCTTTCTGAGCTTCCATTCAGTTTCTGTTGCTGCTTCTGGCCCCTCACCATTAGCTGTCTAATTTCCTAGCCCCTCCTTCTCTCTCACTTTCTCTTCTAATGCCTTGCCCATTGATCAATTAAAATTTATTTCTCAACACTGCTTCTGCTGGCCTCTTTTAACAAATGTCTTTCTGATGATTTTGTTGCTCCTGTGTGTGTGCCTGTGTGTGCCTGTGTGTATCTGTGTAGGTGTTTATGTGTAGGTGCATGTGTGTGTGAGATTGTGCACACACTCATGTAACTTGTATATGTACCATGTGTGTTCAGGAGCCCCTAGAGAACAAACCCCTGAGCTGGAACTACACTTTGGTGAGCCACCCTGGAGGTCCTGGGAACAAAGTAAGGGATTTCTGTAAGTGTAAAATAGGGGATATGTAAGTGAATAATACCCCATATTAACAACTGCCATATCTTTGTAGCCCCTGATATGAGTTTGCTCCTACTGAGTTCTCCATAGCTGTTAAAGCGCTCTCCTTTTGGTGTCCTGGGTAACTTCCTGCTTCCTCTTCTGTTCTCATTATGAGCTGAACACTCTCCAGGCCTCCACATAGGTTGCCCTCCCTCACCACTGTCAAACACACTGTATCCATAATATAAGACAAATATTTATTATTAGCTAAATTCTAAAACTTGCACTGATTAATAAAGTATATAAGATTAAAAATTTCACTGGGTGGCAGTGGCAAACATCTTTAATCCCAGCATTGTGGAGGGAGTGGCAGGCAGATCTCTGTGAGTTGTGGCCAGCCCGGTCTACAGAGGAAATTCTAGGACAGTCAGGGCTACAAAAAGAAATCCTGGCTTGACACCTCCCTCTCAAAGAAAAAAGAAATTTTCTCTTAAAAGTTCCAGTCAAATATTTTACCTTCGAGATTTCAAAAAGGTAACATTAAACACTTAATGGCATAAGACAAAGATGAAAATCAGGTCAAGAAAACATGCCCATAAATCTCAGATACACATTGCCATAGATTATTCTTGAAGTTAAGATAAGTCTTTTAATATAAGAACATTAATTTTATAATTTATTAAATGAATAGTTTGTAAGCTAATGTCTAACAGCTTTCAGAGACAAATAAAATCAACTAATTAAAAATTCAAAGTTCTGTTTAAGTCCCCAAAAAAGCAGTGTTCTCTCTGAATAGATAGAAATCTTTTTTATCACGTGTGTGTGTGTGTGTGTGTGTATGTACCATGTACGTGTGTGTTTTCTCAACCAGAATTTTTTGTGTTAAAAATAACTGTAGCAATACTTGCATGCTTCTGCAATGTTTGGTATTTTTTAAAGTATGCCTTTATGTGAGATGTGTTATAAACTCATCTTAATTGTGAGATATTGTTATGTGTGTAATCATGGAGGAAGTATAAGAAGGTAAAGCTTTATCTACCATTAAATGTCTTCCACTAAAGACATTGTGCCTGGAAGTTAAGTCTTAGGGACTTGCCATGTGTTTTATATTCCTTTTTAACAATCTTAACAAGAGTCAAACACCTGCAATCAAAATTTACATGCTTGTTGACAGTGGATCAATACATTTTTTACAGTCATGGATTTTTCTATAATATTCTAATTTAAAAAGTGAAATGGAATAATTATTGGTCTATTTCTGAAGGTGTGTATGTATGTATCAATATGCATGTCAATGTGTGTGTATATGTGGGTGATGTGTCTGTCTGTCTGTATGTATGTATGTATGTATGTGTGTGTGTGTATGTGTGTGTATGCATGCATTCAGACATGTCTATATCTTATCCATCCATATAGTTAATATGTTTTGAGGTTGTACTCAAACCTGGCCCTCATGAAGAAGAGAAATATAACACTTAGGGACATAAACACAAATCTACAAGTGTGCATTCCTTACATTAATTCACCTCCTGTTTAAGTAGCTTGTGTGGTAGGAGAGACATCATTCAACACGTTCAGAAAATATTTTTAAATATGGATAATGCGACTTATATCTGATATGGTTATTTTCTTTGAAATACATGACATTTTTGAGAGATATAGCAACAAGGATAAATTATACCCAACAATGACTGTATAATCAGTTATATCACTGCCTGATGTGGTTACACTTTACAGAAAAGAAAATAAAAGCATATTCTGGACAACATACATTTATAAGCAGAATATATTTGCATCAAAATGGTGATTGAGTTATATAGTTCAAACAATTGCCTCTGCAATTATGAAAACACATCAGCTTCATTTACCCTTTGACCTATCTTCTGAAATTCAAGCTTTGATAACGTACAATTTCAATTTGAAGTGTATTTTTAAAAGAAATTCTCATTTGAATACTTTCTCACTTCAGCAACTGTCTGACAGGTCTCTCATAATTATCTTACAAGCCAAATTAAGAAATGTGGGTGAGGAGGGAGTAGAGTTCACATATATTTGCACATACTTTGATTAGCAAGTCTCAAGCCTATGACAAAATACAGGCTATTGGTATTTGGTCGTTGACTCCTTTTCTGTTTAGAATTTATTAATGATTTCATTAGTATAAAGATGGGAGCTGTTTGGGCAACAGGATTCATATACATTAAAATGACAAAAAAAACCTCAAGCAAATAATGCCCAAATGATAAAATATTAGAGACTAAGATCCAGAAGATGAAAAATAGCATGGATTGTTCCCACACTTTGATATAAAAAGATAACCATACTCAAGGAAAGACACAGCTGGGTAGATTTCATTAAAACAAAAGAGGGTAGTGTTTGGTTGAGCACACGTGTGTGACAACCCAAAGCTTCCTCCTTGACAAGAAGGATCTTGGGCAGCATTGGGAGTCTACTGCCCATGGTAGATGGCCTGCCTACTTGCCGTATTGAACTGTACCCAAATAAGACTGCATATTTTAAATCCTGTTCTTGATACCCGTAGGACGTCAATTAATGTCACCTTGGACAAACTACTATGCTACAGTGGGCTCAGGAACCCATAAAATGAAGAAAAGAAAAATCAAGAGCGTTAGTTCTTTATTAGCCCTGCAAAGGCAAGCCTTTGCAAATTGGTCCTCAAGTATTTGAAATAACACTGATATGTTTGAAGTACATGGATTTACTTCACAGAGGGTAGAAGTGAGATTGATATGAGCAAATGAAAATGATGTATAATCCACCTGGATAACCAAAGAAAGCATGACCTCTATTTCAGTAGCCAAGTCAAGTCATTTAAAATCCTGTTATAGGAACTTCATCCACATTGCTGTAGAGTTGAGAATGTAATGCCTGCTTTCTGTAGCACAAGGCCTCCATGAACAATCATATGAGAAAGTGTATAAAAACACATGGTACTCCAGTATCAACTGAAAATAGTAACAGAATGACCCAAGGATGGCGTGTCAAGAGTCCCAGAGAAGCAGACCAGTTGCCAGAACCCTTCAGGGCTTCCTTTCATTGGAGACACAAAGACTCAGCTCTGGCTAGAGATAGTTATTGTGGGATTTCCACAAAAAGCTGAGATTCATTTAGTGCCTGTTTCATCTTGGTTAAAATCAACAAATAGTAGTGAAATGCAAGTTTCAAAGAGTCTCTAATGTCAGTTAGTTAATTTGGGAGCCTAGTTACTATCCACAGTTTTAAGAGAATGTGTGTCCAGGCTGGACTTCCACCACAGTGCTCACTAACTTAGGAAACTCTGGCCAAAGTGTTCTAGACCAAATTGGGCTAAATTGCCTTTATATAAACAATGGTCCATACATTTATGCTGCTGATTTTTGAAAACATGTAGACTTTTCTGATGTTAAAACTTTGTCAAAATCCCCAACCTTCTATTTCTGTCTCTGGTAGCTGGTACCTTATGCCCATCTGTTTGCTATCTATTCATTTTATTTTTTATTGCTCAAAAATAATTATTTTATGTGTTGGCAAACTCTGCCAGCTGCTTCAACTTTACTCACCCTTTGACCTTCTTTGCCAGGTGGACCTTGGGGGCCTTGTATCCCTATGAAGTCCTGTGGGGGAAAGGAACACATGTTAACACTCTAGTTCAAGTGTATCTGCCATTAAAGAATGTAGTGATGACTGACCCTCATTTCAGTGACTAAACAAAACAAAGTTAAGTCATTTGAGCCCTCTGAAGGTTAGTATAGCAATATATTAATGATTAGAAGTGGCTGTTTGTTGTCTTGTTTGTCCTTGAACCTGTTTCTAGAAAACGAGTAGAAGGAAGTTCTGAGGCAGGTGAGAGAGATTATTGAAAAACAAAACAAAACAAAACAAAAAACAGCCCTCTTATGACTGAAATCCCATAATTGCTAAAGTATCACACATGAATAGTAACCATAATTGCAAGCAGAAAAGGTACCTTTTACATACTTAAATTCTATAAACAAGCTACAATTTTGTTGAGAGTATCTTTGTATCGTTTTTAGAAAGCACATGATTATGTCATTGGCTTTAGCTATGTCTGTCTATGACATGTACTTTTTAGTATCATATAATACTGAATAATTTTTCTTATTCTCATCAAGTGATGAGAGAAAGCCATTTTTTCACTTAAAATTTAGATTATAAAATTATCCAGGAATTCCTAGATGTTATTGATTTGAAAGCCAAGTCCCTTAGGTGTTACATATATTTGTTATTACAAGAATTCCTTCTCAGCCTATCAGGTTGAGACTCAGACTATATCAACTTCAGACTATATTGCTATCTTTTTCTCTTCAGCAATCACTACTGATTTTTCCAGGTCTTTCCTATTGCTTCTTCTGTCCCATTTGAACCTTCAAATGGGCTGTAGGTGGAATTTTACACTCATCTTCATAGTTTACATTATTTACCTGATCTCCTCCACGTGTGTGCTTCAGATCCTTTACACAGATGATATCTAGACTTATAGATATAAACTAGCCTTAGTTTATATATATGCACATTGAACAGCCAACTGCCTGTTTGACACCCCCACTTGGATATCAACAGGCAGCTCAAATTTGGCTCATCAAGTACTCAATGCAGAATCCTCCCTAACTCCTTTTCTGCAATCCCTACCACAGCCAGCCTTCACAGCACTGTCTTGTTGCTCAGTCTAGAAATCAAACTCACACCTGACACTCTTCTCTCTCAAACTCATTCCTCACATATAATTACCAAGCCTGATTAGATTTTTTTATTTGAATCTATTTCACTGCTTTCAGATAATCATTTCCTGCCTACCTGACAAGTGTCCTGATAATTTTGTCACCATCAAGCCAGTCTTGAGAAAACCTAGCTTTGGTCTCTCTGCTGACTTGCCTGTGAGTGGGATCTATCTTATTCAACAGGGAATGTGAGCGTTACTGGCTAAGAAAACCAGCTGTTGCTGGGGAATCAATCCACTATAGCGAAAAAAAAAATGAATGAAGACATTAGGTTCTCTAATACTTATGATTAACTTATTAAATTATTATATATCAAATGCATAAAAGTATTTGACATAAACAAGCAATATAAGTAAATCTAAACTCATTCTATAGAGAAGCAAAACAGTTTAGGATTCTTTGGTGCTGTTTCTAAATTGAACTCAGAGCCTCTTGGATGCTAAGCGTATACTCTTCCACTGACCTACACTGCTAGCCATCCTGGATTCCTTTTTACAATATGATCTTCTTTAACTAAACACTGGATATTTTTGTGATGACCTATAAATACTTTTTATTCATATAGTCATTTCTATTTTTTCACAGATAATTTTTTTTAAAAAAAGGAATGTAAGTCAGGCAAACACAGGTTAATAGCTCGGCACTCAGGAACTCCACTTGGTTTGGACTATGTACATTCTCCTTTGCATCTGGAAGCCTGAGGCTCTCACCCACAGGTTCTACTTACACCCAGCCTTCTCTGAACAGTACATATAACAACATGCTGGCAATGGAATATCTCACCTGAATTCAGCTACAGGCACATCCTACTTTAGACAGCAGAATACATTTTTTTCTTTCCCTTAATGACCATAAAGTACAGAGAGATTCTATTCATTCATATTATAGTTATGTCTTTAGTACAAGGATAGGAAGTGATATAACCTTAACTACAATGGGGTTCATGTGGTGTAAGATAAACTGTTTTCTGAGTACACTTTTACCTCTATGTCTACCTTCTATGTCTATGAGTAATTGGGTATGCATATGTTTACAGAATCTAAGCCTGCCAATCAAAACAGAGAATTGCCAGTACTATTCTCATTTGTGACCAAGTCACAAAATTCTTGAATCCCAACTCAGTAATCAGGGCCTTTGAATACCTTCACTCATGTGGCCTGCTGCCGTGCTTGACAGCACAATTTTTTAATGGCCTGTACTGTAATCTTGCTTTGAATAATATCCCCTTGCTACTCTACAATCGTGTGAGCCATTATTTCAGTTCTGCAGATTACGAGGCCTCTTGGTTTATGTTTGGAAACATGTAGCCCAAATCTCAACCAGTGGTAACATGCCTACACATATGACTTTACTTTAGCATTTACTTTTAACAAACATTTGCTAAATATATTTCATATCTTCATTCACATTGTTTCATTTAAAGTTTCATTCATGTTTGACTAAAGATACAAGAATTCAATATAAAAAGTCTTAACAGAGTTTTGAGCATGAGTACAAAATTTCTGCATATGTTCCTAATGAACAAATACTTGGGTTCTTCATCATAACTGATTGAATAAAAGTATATGTTTATTATTTTCATTATTTTATCTCATTTTGGAAAAGTAATGGTACAAAGGTGTGGAGAGCCTGTATTTTACTAACTTAGGAATAACTCTTGGGGACTGAGAAATTGATCAGATTTGCCTGTAATTTATAAACCACTTACAAAATGATATATTAGCAAAGAAAGTTGGATAATTAGGCTAACTCAAAGATGACAAATTCCTAATGTTTGTAAGTAAATTAAATGTTAGAATTAAAGTATAGCAATATTAATTACAGTGTAATTACACAGACATGCTCTTTTATGCAAGACTGACATAGTCTTGGCTCTAGACTAAACCCTTATCTTTGCCCTTAGGAAAACTAATAGTCAAACCAATGCGCAACACTTTTGGTATTCATCCAAATGCTGTCAACTCCTTCAATGTTTTTAAACACGAGTTTCTAAAACACACACATGCATATGCACATGCACACGTGCATGCATATACATGCATTCACGTGCACACTTTGTCATCAAAGGAGTGTGCTTAATTCTTGGAAACAAAATTAAAAACCTAATCCCTCTACAAGTAAGGAAAATTATATTTTAAAGTCTGTATAATGCAAAATAGAACATTTTGTTCAGAATGAGTTCAACATATTTGAAATATGAGAGGTTATTTTTTGTGTCTAACTGGGAAGATAATGGTACCTAGATACCTACGTGCATAAACCCCGAAGTGTGTCTCAGAGCCAGAAGCTTTGCTCCAACTTCACTTTTACTGAGTGAAACAGCCAGATAACTAAGATTAATGAAATCTTAGTAAGTTCTATTTAATCTTTAACAAATAACTTCTTATTAAATCACTTGTGACATCTTATATCAAATCTTAGCCCAAATGTTGAGAAATGTTGCTTCTGACTTACTGGCTGGCTATCAAACTCAAGATTCGTGCAGTTACATGTGATACCCTGCCACTGAGTGACCTTCTCTGCTCCAGAACATTTTATACTGCATTCTACAAGTGAGAGAAAGCATGTGACAGTTTAATTTAGATTATCCTCCAGAAGTTGCTGGTAAGACCCTATTGCTGAAGATACTTTTTGTTTGAGTCTTAGAACATGAAGAAATCAAGTTGGTACAATGACTGACCTGGAAACTTTCTGGCTACTGGCTAGCTTTTGTAATGCTGGAAATGTTATGTACCCAACTTGAGGAGAAGAGCAATCGTCAGTCATACGAGGAAATAAACTGTGAGCTACAATAATGGCCAGGCAGGTAAGATGGGCAACTGGTGCAAACATGCCATGAGTGTTTTAGGAGTAACCATTTCTCCTCCCTACCCCCAATCTCTCTCTCTCTCTCTCTCTCTCTCTCTCTCTCTCTCTCTCTCT
>NW_021604619.1:2996441-3076953 GCF_004785775.1 Grammomys surdaster
TCTCTCTCTCTCTCTCTCTCTCTCTCTCTCTCTCTCTCTCTCTCTGAATTAAAGCCTGCCCCATAAGAGGTACTTCACAAATGGGTCACAGTATTAAACCAACTCCTAAACTTTAAGACCTAATGACTTCTAATCACACATATAAATTGTCATATCTCTCAAATCTCATCAGAAAAGCTTGCTTTTATAATTATGGTAATTAACACAGAGACTCAAAAACAAGTCAATGCAGAAAATAACCAGTGTGGAATGCCCAGACCCAAATGGTACATCAGTAACATACCCTCTCCTCCCATGCTCAAGGATCATTACAGAAGAAGACTGAGAAGATTTTTAAGAGTCAGAGGAGGTAGATGACTACAGTGAAGTGGGGTTTGCTGGACAACAGGACACATGCACATACGACTCAGCAGCCGTCACTGCATGCACAAGACCACACATGATCAAACCATACAACATCCAGCAAGCAGGGACTGCTGGGGAGGAAGTCCACCACTAGCTGAGGCGCTGTTGGCACTCTGTGGCTACTGGGAGTAGAAGGGTTCTTTCTTGTTTTCGTTTTCCCTCAGAAATGCAACCTCTGAGTGAGCATCTAAGCTCCAATAAACATCCCTGCGTCCATTCTCATACTGGCAACATTAAGTGGACTCAGTGGCTTTTTTATGTTAAAAAAAAAAAGAACACATGGATTGAGAAAGGCAGAAAATAGGGTGAAAAATTGGGTGGAAGGGAACGGAGGGTTGACTTGATCAAATGCATTGTATGAATTATAGTACAAAATTCCAAAATAATAAGTTGTTACTATTATTGTATATCAAGGAGGCATGTGGCCTGGCACATGTGTGGAGGTTAGAAGACAGTTGTGTCCATGAAGGTCACAGGAGTGAGATCATCCTGGAGCTGGAGTTGAAGGTGGCTGTGAACCACAAAACATGGAAACAAACTCAGGTTCTCAACAAGAGCAGTAAGCACTTCATGGCTCTGAACCATCTTTCTGGTTCCAGTGACACCTTTTTGAACTCAATTTTAATTTGGGTCTTTTTCTATCTTTGGCCAATCTAGGCAAAGATTTGTTAATTTTTGCCTATGCTTTCAAAGAAATAACTGTGCTTCATCATTTCTTTACACCATTCTAAGTCTTTCCATTAAATAACATCCTGGTCTTTCTTCCTTCTTGTCATGAATAATGGGTGTGGGTTTTTCTTGCTTTTCTGAAACCACACAGTGTAACAGTCTTAATTTATTTATGTGAAAGCTTATAATTTTTTAAATGGAAACATTCATGCCTATAAGTTTTTAGGACTGTTTTTTCGACTTCCAAATATTCTGTAAATTAACTTTCCCCATTTCCTTCTATTCTAGGAATTAAAAAATCCCCCCTCCAAATAATCATTTAGTAGTACACTGCTTAATCTCCATGTATTTGTACAGTTTCTAAAATTTTCTCTTTCTATTGATTTCTAGTTTTATTCTATTACCATTGATAAATAAAAATTATTTCGACATACTGTTATATCTGTTAAGGCTTGTTTCATGGTCTAAAATGTAGTCCATTTTGGATGAAGTTCCATGGGCTGTTAAGATGAATGTGTATTCGGCAGCTGTTGGACAGAACATTCCATGAATGCTTGTGAGGTTCATTTGATCTGTTATAGGGTTTAACACAGAAGATCCTTTGCTGAAATTTATTTGGATAGCTATTGGCGGAAGTTGGGTATTGAAATCACTCAATATTATTGCGTCTAGAACTGTCTGCCCTTATGTGTTCAGTAGCATTTGTTTTAGACAGCCTGGGTAGATCAGTGTTCAGCACATATGGATTTACAGTCATATTTCCTTAATAGATCAAGATATTTAACTCTCATTTCTTTCTCATTCTAAAGTGATCATTGGGCTGATGTCTGAGTCTGTCTTATGGTTCATTTACTAATGAATCACATGACTGAATTCTATCTTTATTATTAAACTTAGTAAAACTTAGATTACTTCCCCATGGTATTGTGTATATTTTTTAGAGCTTTGTATTAACTGTCCAAACATGATACATTTATTTGCTGTCTATATATTCTCTATGATTTAATTTAGTAAGTTGTGCCTATCCCTTTAATCTATTTTTCTATTTATTTAATATGTTATAAAAATACAATAACTATTTTTTTCTACACTGTTACAGATACACTCACTTACTCCTGTGAAAGAGATTCTTGAGGTTGTATTTAGCATTTGCATGATCTAAGAATCTATATTGGCATCTATTGTCAGTGGAGTTCTGGGTATTAAAAACGTTGACAAAAATGGAATTCATAAGACTGCTTCATCTTTTGGCTAGAAACAAAAATATGCAAAATGTGGTCTTAGCCAGCTAATGCATTTCAAGTTCCTGTGAATAGTTATTACAATGTGGTACAGCTCTCAGGACAATTGGCTGATTATTTAAGACACAGTAGGGCTTATCATTATGGAAGCTGGTGTAAATATTTAGCTGAGAAATTACTTAGCATTAAGTGGTTCAGAACAGCATTTTGAAATGTTTAGCAAATGTAGCAGATGTTTAGTAAAGTTAATAGGATAGATTAATTGCATTTGAACATATTTTCACTTATGAAAAGAGGCAAGATATGTTCATAACTTCTCAATCAAAGAAAGAAACTGAATTAAATCAAAGGAGTTTTCTTTTTTGAAGTATTGTCTGCATTCATTTGCCAGGAGTGCCAAAGTGCACATGATGGCTATTTTGACTAAAATGTTACATGGAAAGTATACTTTAAGATGTTCTGTTAGGATTATTGCATTATAATATGCTTCATAGGCCTGAAACATAAAATTAAGCAGCATCTGCATACATTTCAAAATGCTACTAGGGTTTTATTTTTCAAATAGGATACATACCAATAAAACTGAGAGCAGTTTATCTGTCAATGTGAATAATTCTTATTATTAGTATGAAAACAAAAACAAATTTTCCTAAATTGCATGTACTGAAATGAATTTTTTTCTTCTAAATTTCGTTGCTTCTTTAAAAATTAGTTACTTTTTGATAGGTAATCTGTTTTATTCCAGACAAAGTGACTACATAAAAACATAAAAGATATGCATATATATAGTCCAATCACAGGCAATAGTTACATATTAGTTATGAAAAGTGAAATAAAAATTATATTAATGATTTAAAGGAATCATTAGTTTGTATTATATTCAAGAATTAGAATGACACACACATAATTTTCTTAGAATATGTGTTCAAAATGAACTCTATGTTTATATCAAAAGTCTATGGTTTTATTTTAAGTAGTTTTCAGTGCATACTAATTATCTCTAAAATGACAGTGTCTCTAAAATGAAAAACAGTACAGCCTCTTCCACAAATCTAAAGGCCCTTATAAATAGCCTTCCCAGTAACAAGAATATGAGATCAATTTTTTTTAATCTATGGTTTCCAGAATATTTCTTCTAAATTTTAGTATGTGTAGTAAAGATTTGGTTAGCAGCTTCTCAAAGTAAGTTTCCTAACTGAATGACCAACTGTTTCCTCCCATCAACCATGTAAAAGACAGCAGTCATGTACACTGCTTTAAAAATGTAGCCGTTCAAATAAGCCCCAGAAGCCTCAGAAACAACCCATGTGAGTGACAACCACTCCTGTGGTTTCAGAGGTACATTTCCAAAGTGACCTCAGCTTATGTTTACCTGAATTCAGAAAACATAATATTTTATGTTACGGATTCTGAAATAGCTATTCTTAGTTGCCACTGATACATTTGATAAAACTAGAAGTACTATAGCTTAAAAAAAAAACAAAACTTGCCTTCGAGTTTGGAAATAGAAACATCTTTATTGCACGCAACCATCCCACCAACACTGATGTTATCATGCACTATGGGTCTTCTGTTTGGATGTGGTATATACATCCTCAGTTCCTTCTCTGTTTGTACACTGTCCAGCACTGCACCCCGAGTGTGCCCTTCCTCCAGTCTTGAGCAGGCCCGAGACCTTGTTTACCACAAGAGACCAGATAATAGGACCTAGGTGGAACTAACCACCTTGGCTGCATATCAATAGACACCTAGGTGGAGTCACCCACCTTGGCCGCACGTAGATCCTGCTACAGGAACTTGAAAGAAGAACTGCCCCTGGGCTTGCCTTGAGACGTCTCCGGCCGTGTGACCGTGACCAAGAATCGATTATCCCACCCATCTCACCTGGCTGAAACTACGAAGGGTTCAGGCGGGGTCTTCCCCTTTAAATTGAAAGCTTAACATTAAACCATCGAGCCTTGATCAGAGAACTTTGTCTTGGCTTCATCTTTTCTCGCTCTCCATCCCCCTTTCGTTCCGAGCCCTCTTTCCAGGTGAACCCGTTGGACTCGTGGCCGCAGGCGGCTACACCTGAGTCTGTTATGTATGAATGGATGAATGGCTATTTAGAGTCTAATTCTTTATATGACTCAAGTACTTGTGTAGTAAGGATCAATGAGATCATTGATTGCCATAGATACAGAAAACCCAACTTAGGAAATTACCTACAAATCCTGCTTGATGTCAAAATAATACAAACTGGTTTTTACTTCACATTGGGTAAGAGTGAGAGCAGACACTAGTCTCCCACTTGAAGCTTGCCTTTCTTTACAGGAAGAAATATAATGTGTATTCTTTAATTTGTCTCATAATGCTATGAATTCACTTTTAAAGTATTTACTTTTGGAAGGCAGCTAGGCTCACCACTATACCACTGACACAAAGATTTGGTTGTGTGCTGGGAATTGAACTCGGGACCTTTGGGAGATCAGTCCTTGAGAAGCTGAGGAGGAGGATGACCCTGTAGGGGGACCAGCAGTCTCAATTAATCTGGACCCCTGAGATCTCTCAAACACTGGAGCACCAAAAAGGCAGCATACATCAGTGGATATGAGGCCCCCAACACATATACAGCACAGGACTGCCGGGTCTGTGTTCAATCAGAGATGATCCACCTAACCCTCAAGAGACAGGAGGCTCCAGGGAGTTTAGATGTCAGGTACGGTGGGTAGAGTGGGTTGGGGACAGATTTGTGGAGACAGGGAGGTGGGTTGGAGGTATGGGATATGGAACAGTCAGAGGGTAGATGGGGGAAATAAAATCTGGAGTGTAAAATAAATAAATAAATAAATAAATAAATAAATGGAACTAAAAAGTATTTACTTTTGAAAAATAGGATAACACAAAGTAATCAAAATACCTGTCTCTGGAGCTGGGGTGATAGCTCAGTTGATAAAATACTTGCTTTGCAAACACAAGGACAGAAGTTCTACCTCCAGCACCCATATAAAGACCAGACATTATTGTCTGCATTTAGAATTATCTTAATTTGATCAATTAAAGTAGAACTTGTCCCTAGGCATGGTGTCACACACCCATAATTATGGCACACAGAAGTTGAAGATAAAAGTATTGTGAGTTCATGGACAAAGCAAGACTCTCTCTCAAGCAAACAATTATCCTGTTCATCCTAATTTTCTTTTCTTTTTATTGGATATTTTATTTATTTACATTTCAGATGTTATCCCCTTTCCCCATCCCCTCAGAAGCCCCTTAACCCCTTATTCCCTCCTGCTGCTTCTATGAGAGTATGCCCCCAGCTTTCCAGCCCCTTTCTCCTCCCTGCCTTTGAATTCCTCCACACTGGGGCATCCAGCCTTCAAGGGATCAAGGACCTCCTCTGGTACCAATGCCTGACAAGGCCATCCTTCAATGTATATAGAGCTGGAGCCATGGGTCCCTCCATGTGTATTCCTAGGCTGGCAGTTTAGACTCTGGGAGCTCTGATTGGTTGGTATTGTTGCTCTCCCCATGGGGCCACAAACACCTTTAACTCCTTCAGTCTTTTCTCTAAGTCTTCCATTGGGGACCCCATGATCAGTTCAATGATTAGCTTTGAGCATCTGCCTCTGTATATGTCAGGCTCTGGCAGAGCCTCTCAGGAGACAGCTATATCAGATTCTTGTCAGCATGCACTTCCTGGCACCAACAACAGTGTCTGCATTTCGTGACTGCACATTGGATAGATCTCCAGGTGGGGCAGTCTCCAGATGGCTTCTCCTCCAGTTTCTGCTCCACATTTTGTCTCTATGTTTGCTCCTGTGAGTATTTTGTTACTCCTAAGAAGGACTTTGAAGAAGCACACACTAAGAAGTGCACACACTTTGGTCTTCCTTCTTCTTGAGCATCATGTGGTCTTTGAGTTGTGTCTTGGGTATTCTGAACATTTGGGCCAATATTCACTTATCAGTAAGTGCATGCCATGTGTGTTCTTTTTGTGATTGGGTTACCTCACTCAGAATATTTTCAAGTTCTATCCATCTGCCTAAAAATTTCATGAATTCATTGGTTTTAATAGCTGAGCAATACTCCATTGTGTAAATGTACCACATTTTCTGTATCCATTTCTCTGTTGAAGGACATTTGGGTTCTTTCCAGCTTCTGGCTATTATAAATAAGGCTGCTATGAACATAGTAGAGCATGTGTCCTTATTATATGTCGGAGAATCTTTTGGGTGTATGCCCAGGAGTGGCATAACTGGGTCCTCAGGTAATACTATGCCCAATTTTCTGAGGAACTGTCAGACTGATTTCCAGAGTGGTTGTACCAGCTTGCAACCCCACCAATAATGGAGGAGTATTCCTCTTTCTCCACATCCTTGCCAGCATCTGCTATCCTCTGAGTTTTTGATCCTTGCCATTCTGACTGGTGTGAAGTGGATTCTCTCTCCCTGCCTATTCAATATTGTAGTGAGAAATTTTCCCGCAAGTTGGGAGGAGCTAAGGTGGGGGGAATAAGAGAGGAAGAAGAGGAAGGGGAGGAGCTAGAGGGAGGCCAAGATGTTGAGCCATGGAGGATCACGCTCAGATCCAGGACGGTCCAGGGTAACAACTTATATCTAGGTTAGTTAATTGGAAAAAAATCTATAATTATGTGGGCATCTTGTTGATTGAGCATTACCAAATATATAAAGCCTTTGGATAATCTTTAAACTAGAGTCTCATTTTTACTGGGTACCGCATGGATGGCGGGATGGTCTAGGCTCAGCCCAGTTTTGTGGAGACAGCGTGGAAGATTAAGATCAGCAGAGGCATCTCCCGTGCTGGCGTTTCATGGGTGGCAGGGCCAGTGTCTCTTGCTGCCTGAGCTGACAGCATGCTGCTGCTGCTTGTGGCCTCAGGCCTAGGCTAGTTCAGAACATGGCAGCTCTGTAACTTGAGCAGATTTAGTGTCGCCATTTTAAATATCTCTCCCAATACAATATAGTACTCAAAGTCCTAGCCAGAGCAATTAGACAACAAAAGGAGGTGAAAGGGATACAAATTGGAAAGGAAGAAGTCTAAGTATCACTACTTGCAGATAATATGATAGTATACTTAAGTTACCCCAAAACTTCCACCAGCAAACTCCTAAACCTGATAAGAAATTTCAGCAAAGTGGCTGGATATAAAATTAACTGAAACAAATTAGTAGCCTTCCTCTACTCAAAGAATAAACAGGCTGAGAAAGAAATTATGGAAATGACACCCTTCTCAGTAGTCACAAATAATATAAAATACCTTGGTGTGACTCTAACCAAATAGGTGAAAGATCTGTATGACAAGAACTTCAAGTCTCTGAAGAAGGAAATCAAAGAAGATCTCAGAAGATGAGATCTCCCATGCTCATGGATTGGCAGGATTAGTATAGTAAAAATGGTCATCTTGCCAAAAGCAATCTACAGATTCAATGCAATCTCAATCAAAACTCCAACTCAATTCTTCATAGAGTTAGAAAGAATAATTTTCAAATTCATTTGGAATAACAAAAAAACCCAGGCTATTGAAAACTTTTCTCCACAATGAAAGAACTTATGGGAAGAATCACCATCCCTGACCTCAAGCTGTACTACAGAGCAATAGTTATAAAAATTGCATGGTATTGGTACAGAGATAGGCAGGAAGATCAATGGAATAGAATTGAAGACCCAGAAAATGACCCATACACCTATGGTCACTTGATCTTTGACAAAGGAGCTAAAACCATAGAATGGAAAAATGACAACACTTTTAATAAATGGTGCTGGTTCAACTGGAAGTCAGCATGTAGAAAAACACAAATCGATCCATTCTTATCTCCTTGTACAAAGCTCAAGTCCAAGTGGGTCAAATACTTACACATAAAACCAGATACACTGAAACTAATAGATGAGAAAGTGGAGAAGAGCCTCAAACACATGGGCACAGGGGAAAAGTTCCTGAGCAGAACACCAATTGCTTATGCTCTAAGAACAAGAATTGACAAATAGGACCTCATAAAGTTACAAAGCTTCTGTAAGGCAAAGGACACTGTCAATAGGACAAAACAGCAACCAAAAGATTGGAAAAAGATCTTTGCCAATCCTACATCTGATGGAGGGCTAATATCCAATATATACAAAGAACTCAAGAAATTAGACTCTAGACATCAAATAACCCTATTAAAAATGGGGTATAGAGCTTAACAAAGAATTCTCAACTGAGGAAATTCGAATGATCGAAAAGCCTGTAAAGAAATGTTCAGCATCCTTAATCATCAGGAAAATGCAAATCATCCTAATTTTCTTAATTACCCTATTCTGAATACTAGAATCTCAGGACTGGGAAGACAGAGAGTAGGATCCTCAGAGCTCCCAGCCAAGTTATCGTAGCCCTGAGAGAGACTTTGGCCCAAACATAAGTTGTGTGGATCCCAAGGAATGACACTTAAAGTTACTGTCTGGTCTTCATACACAATCATACATTTATGTATCTATCTATAGGTAGATACATACTTAGACCAACACATCTATATATAAATAAATAAATAAATAAATAAATTTAAGTATCAAACTTAGCTTTGCATTGGTAATAACTTTTTAATTTACATTTATTTATCTATGTATTTATCTATTTATTACATGTTGATATGGTGGTAATCTCACCTTTGAATTATCCTTTACTATGCAATTGTGAAGACTTATTTTTTTATTTATGTGTACTTGTGTATGAGCATGCATGTGTGCACATGTGCACAGGTGTCTGGAAGCCCAAAAGCGTGTGAGATCTACCTGGAGTTACAGGTGGTTGTAAGTCATGATGTGAACGGTGTGGATGCTGGAAATTTAACTTGGGTTCTCTGGAAGAGCCTCAAGTGCTCTTAATCACGGTACATCCTTTCTGGTCTCTGGTTAACATAAATGCTATTTATATTTATTTATTTTGACCCTAATCTAATGAAAGAAATCACTTGATTGTGGTTAACTCAATGACCTGTTGACAAATCTAGTAGGCTATAGTCTGTCATGTCCACTTGCATCATCTCTTTCAATGACATCAGTGAGGGGCCTGTGGCAACTTCAACAATTCTCCCCTTTCTCATTTGTATTTTTACTTATTCGCGTGTGTGTATTTCCATGAGACAGGGTCTTTCTATGTTCAAAGGTGGTCTTGAACTTACAATCCTTCTGCTTCCAACTCCCATGTGCCATAATTATTGGTGTGTGCCACACCATGACTCATGACAGGTTCCATTCTAATTAATCTAATTAGGATAATATCTTGCGGTTTGGGGTTTGATTTTCCATGCATCACTGGCTGAATAAAGACTGTAGCCAGAGATAATAATGTAGACATATGCTGCTTTAAAATATCTTCAAATAATTGCTTATATGGTAGAAAATTAGTTTAATATCATTAGCAACTCGTGTTAATTAGGGCTTTGCAGAGTAAGTGACTGAACCGTATCGAACACTCTGAAATTTCAGAATTAAAATGAAATTAGTATTGAGATGAGTACTAGTATTCTCCATGAGAAAAACCTCCCTACTTACTGCAGATGACAGTGCAGGTGGTTTAAATAATATCAGGGTTAGTATGTTGCAACTGATTATCGTGATAAAACTAAGCATTTAAGAGAAGAAAAGTGTTTAGTGCTATATTAGAGACATTTAAAAAAAAAGTATTGACATGTTTGAAGATGTGTTCCCTTTTATATTCTTTCTACTGGTCCCCTTCCTTTCTGTCAAAGGGAGGATATTCCTAGGGAGGATTAGGCTTATAATAAAGATCAGAGATGACTAAATAGAGATGATGGGAGAATCAATGTTTGCCTTTTATAGCAAAGAAAGGGTTGTTTAATCAAACTAGGGCAGGAGTTTAGAAAGTTATCCTTGTAAAATAAGAATTTTTAAAGAATAACACGTTTCCTTCCTACATCTCCGAGTATGTGCTCATGTATCTCTGGTAAACTATGAATAGCCTGGTGCAGAAGAAGGAGGTACGAGGGCAGTTATACCCTATCAGAAAGCACAGATGTAGAAAGTGTCTTTTCCTTCTGTTTCCTTCAGCACAAACTGCCACTCAAGTATATGAGTAGAAAATAAAGTCCGAGATATGCCAAGTCCTAGAAAAATGTTGTGCATTTCACATTTTTTGCAGAATTTTTAAAAAGATATATATATACACACACAAAGGAAGACATAAAAACAAAGTTCACTCTGTAACTAACACATTAATAACCATGGAAGTGCCTCAAAAATAAAAGTGGGAGAGGGAAAAATGATCATGTATTAGGGGGGAACAGGACTGATGCCCCAAGGGCCAGCAGAAAGAATGAAAACAGGCAACCTCATGGGGTCCTCTAGAATGTACCATAGAGGTGAGATACTCTCAGGACTCAAAGGGAGGGACCTTAGATGAAATGCCCAACAGTGGGGAAAGGGAACCTGTAGAGTCCACCTCCAGCAGAAAGACAGGACATCAAGTGAAGGGATGGAGTTGCCATCTCTCATTCAAAAACTCTGACCCTTGGCCAGGCAGTGGTGGCGCACGCCTTTAATCCCAGCACTTGGGAGGCAGAGGCAGGGGGATTTCTGAGTTCGAGGCCAGCCTGGTCTACAGAGTGAGCTCCAGGACAGCCAGTGCTACACAGAGAATCCCTGTCTCGAAAAAACAAGAAACAAAAAACAAAACAAAAACAAACAAACGAACACCTCTGACCCACAACTGTGCCTGTCTAAAAGAACTGCAGGGACAAAAATGGAGAAGAGCCTGAGAGAAAAAAGGTCCAGTGACAGGCCCAAATTGGGATGCTCACGGGGAGGCTCCAAGGCCTGCCACTATTACTGATGCTGTGGTGTGCTTACAGACAAGAGCCTAGCATGGCTGCCCTCCTAGAGGCCCAACAAGCAGATGAAAGAGTAAGATGCAAATAGTTACACCCAAACAATGGACAGAAGCCAAGGACCCCTGTGGTTGAATCAGACAAAAGCTAGAGGAAGCTGAGGAGGAAGGCAGCCCCATTGTAAGACCAGCAGTGTCAACTGACCTGGACTTCTGAGATCTCTCAGACACTGAGCCACTAACCAGACAGCATACACCAGCTGATATGAGGCCCCCGACACATATACAGCAGAGGATTGCCTGGTTTGGCCTCAGTGAGAGAAGCACCTAACCCTCGAGAGCCTTGAGGTCACAGGGAGTAGGGAGGTCTGGTGGGGTAGTGGTGGTGGGGACATACTCTTGGATGGTGGAAGGAGGTGTGGGATGAGGAACAGTCAGAGGGTGGACTGGGAGGGGGATAACAAGAGGACTGTAAAAAATGATTAAAAAATATATTTTTTTAAAAGTAGCATTGCCACTGTTCAGTCTTCCCTCTAGCTGGACATGTATATCATTTCTAGTGTCTGCATGATGCTGATTGAGGGAGACTACCCACTACTTTATTTTCAAGTTCAAAGCCAATGTGAGGGTTTTTTGTTTTGTTTTGTTTTTGTATGTGAGAGTGTCAAATTGTCAACCCCACAGAGACTGTATTCAACATGTTTCTCATACAATGTGTGAATGTGTGTCTACGCCGTTGTCAATGTAATGAATCTTCAGGGTTTTAAACCATCTTTGAAGGGTTTTAGTTTCTTCCTCTGATGAGTGAACATAGGTACCTTTGATATCTCTAAGAGCTGCCTTATGTTTAAAGAACCAACTTAGTCTTTATCTTCTAAGAACAGAGTTCACATCATTAACTAATTTATTTAACTGAATTTTGATTTTCTATTGGATTTCCATATTTTAGGAAATTTAATTCCTTATTATAAATAATGAATCCTTTCCATTTGGCAACTTCATAGTATATCATTTAAAAACAGATAGTTATTTATTCATATAATTAAATGTGTTCCCCTCCAATTATACTTCTGTGTTTTGATAATTAAAATGTATTTCTTGGGCCAGTAAGCTGTCTCAGTGGATAAAGGCACATGTCAACCTTGACAACCTGAGTTCCACCTCTGGAATATACAAGGTAGAAGGAAAGAGCTGACTCCCTGCAGCTGTCCTCTGACGTCCACAAGCATGCCCCAGCACACTTACACAGCCTCTGCTTACTCTTGAAGAAATAAATGCAAAAAGTCCATTTGTTACTATTAAACATCCAACATTTCTATAAAACTTTCTAGTTCAGTTTTCTACCTTTAAAGCCTTGATTTATTTTATTACTTGTATTGACATGTAAGTTGGGAATCCTTTGATTTTCTAAATGCTGTAGAGTTAGCCACAACCCATTTATTAAAATACCATGTTCACACTGAGTCAATCAAGGTGCTACTTGACTTTCAACTCTGTAAATGTATTGATTTGGGAGGAACTTGATTTTTTTTTTTTAAAACACCGAATGCAGCAAGATTAATGAAGTCAATTCTCAAAGGTATTATGGTGGATTGAATAAAAGTGAACCCATAGACTTACACAGCGTGGTATTATAAGAGGTGTGGCCTGGGTGGAGTAGGTGTGGTCTTTTTGTTAGAGGAGAGGGCCACTGGGGGGTGGTCTTTGAGGTTTCAGAAGGTCAAGCTCAAGCTCAGTGTCTAAATGTCTCTCCTGCTGTCTGTGGCTCAAGATGTAGAACTTTCAGCTCCTTCAGTACCGTGTCTGCCTGCATGTTGCCATGCTTCCCACCATGACAATAATGGACTAAACCTCAGAAACTGTATGCCAGCCCCAATGAAAGGCTTTCCTTTATTACAGCTCTTGTGCTTATGGTGTCTCTTCACAGCAATAAAAGTCTAACTAAGAAAGGTATGATGTGCAGACTCAAACTTGCCACTTGGAAGGGTAAATCAGAGCTTTGACTTTCATATCTGGCAACTTACCCTAAAGCACAGGCAAGACAAACTGCTCTCACGGGTCAAAGTGACACCTACATTGCAACAACCTACTCATTTGAATAATACAAAATGGATAGTATTGTAATGTAGCATATGTACTTAATTATAACCTTCTCATTAGATTCAATTTGTACTTCATGGTGCCAGGACCGTAGAAATGTGTTTTACAGATTGAATCAATCCACATAATAAAGCCTGCTACAGACACAAATGCCAATGTGGCTTCCAAAGAGTTACTTCTTCATTCACAAGATTCCCCAAGAACTTTGTGAATTTACACTATTGGGTGAATTTTGATAATTTGTGTATTCATAAGAAAACTGGTCGCATTGCTTATGGTTTTGCCCTTTTGTGGTGCTAAGTAGGAAAATGTGTCAAAGCAGTTTTCATACTGAGAAAAAAGTCTGTCCCTTGATAATGTTACTGTGACAAATGAATCCAGGAGACATCCAAAAGCCACAATTGTTATTGGTGGAAATTATATTTCAGGTCAACAAGCAAATACTTAGGGACAAATATTTCTTTGAACTTTGCCTTTTAGAAACAAGCGTCAAGCTATCCGGCTATGTAACTGTATCTATTTTCCAGGCTGACAGATGAAGGCTATGCCTCTCTAATGCCAGAGTTAGCAGCAGCGATGAGATTGATGATCATAGTGTGTCCCACAGAGGCCCGAGCATATCTGGAGCCACTTTTCAGTTTATTAGGATAGTTACATGGGTAGGGTGTGTGCTCTCCACAGACTGTGAGGCTATCAACGCCACTTAATTTTCAATTTACAAAACCCTAGGAAGGTGGCGCCAAAGTAGATTATAATTTGTGTTTTCATAATATCTCGATGAAACAAAGCAATCAGAAAGTTATTCTCATGCTTTTGAAAGGTAAGCAGTGTGTCTAGTGTGTACATCAAGAGAATTTGAGAGTCAGGATACTCCGAAGTCAAGAAAATACAGAGCATCACAAGCAAGTCCACAACACTGAGGAAGAGGAGAACAAGCAAAGCTTGTAGAGACTTCCCTTGTATCATATGGACCTTTTCCTCCAAACTTCCTTTCCCAACTCACTTTATCATCTCAGCCTGCTACACCAGTAGGCAGTCCCTGGGAACCTACTAGTCACTCCAGCCAGGGATGCAGAAAGGCTAGCTACTGTTCCGCACCTCTTGCCTCTCTCCTCCAAATCTCCCTGAGTTTCATCCCCAGTTTTGTAGCAGACCACCTGACTCAGTCTCCCCAGCCCTTCCCCATCTTCCCCTCCAAACGTTCTGCCTCCAACTCATTGCTTTATCCCAGCTGCCAACTTCAGTAGGCATTCACTGGGAACAGTCAGGCAAGCCTGTGAGAGAAACAGATAGGGCAGCAAAGGAGGTAGGCACGCTTCAGATCTTCACTTACCCTGCCCTCCTCCATATCCAATCTCCCTGTCTCATCCCCAGTTCTGTAACAGACTACTTATGTCCTCTAGTCATTCTGTGACCCCATTCCCAGGAAACTAAGCAGATACAGGCAGAGTTCCGTGCTCTCCTCTCTCCTATGGTCCCTTTCAGGGCCCCACCCAGCCCATTCCAATGCTGAGTGTCAGTTCCCAACACCTAGAAACACATTTTACCATTGACGTCCAGTAGCCACACCTACCAGGATCCAAGAAGAATTTACTACCAGGAAATCCATAGTCACCATACTCTAAGTACCAGCGAGAACAACAGAAGAAACCAAGAAAAAAAAACAGCCAGCCAATAATGGCAAGACATACATGACTACCTAGAATTATAATCTTCCAAAACCTAGAAATTTAGATGCTAGTCTACAGAGACAATTGATAGCATCCAGGATAATATATGTCTACAACAGAGCCCCCTAAATATACCACTGTAGAACATGAGAATTGAAATATAGTTGACCTGAAAGGAATCTCTAAGAAAATGATAGAGATTCTTAACAAGGAAATGGATAAATCCTTCAAAGAAATTGATGAAAACACAAACAGTGGAAGGAAATGAGTAAAAAGTTCAAGAGCTGAAAGTGGAAACAGAATCAAAGAAAACACAAACTGAAGGAAATAAACTCACAGGCACCTCAGAGTCACGCCTCACCAACAAAATATAGGTGATGGAAGAGAATTTCAGGCACTAATGACATGACAAGTGGATACATAGCTCAAAGAAAATGTTATATCTAAAAAATCCCTAGTATAAAATATCCAGGCATTCTGGGACACTATGAAAAGACAAAAATCTAAGAAATTATAGGAATAAAGGAGAAGAAACTCATGCCAAAGACACAGAAAATAGTTTCAATAAAGTCATAGAAGACAAATTTTCTGGTCTCAAGAAGGATATATCAATCAAGGTACAAGAAGCATCTAGAACATTAAATAGACTACACTAGAACAGAAAGTTTCCTCATCACATAAGAAACCACTAAATGAATGGAACAAGAAAGAATAAAAGCTTCAGGGAAGAAAGTCCAAGTGACATATAAAGGTAGACCTTTTAGAATAACACCTGACTTCTCAGTGGGAACTCTGAAAGTGGGAAGGGCCTGGACATATTTTCTACAGACTCTCATAAATACTGGCCCAGATTACTAAACACGGCAAAACTTTCAATCACAATAGATGGACAAAATAAGACATCCTGTGATAAAACCATATTTAAGCAATATCTATTTACAAATCTAGCCCTACAGAAAGTGCTAGGAAAAAAACCCTCCAACCTGAAGTGATTAACCACACCCAAGAAAACACAAAGATCAAATTACCCAGACCAGAAAATAAAAAGAAGGGAACACACACACACAAACACACACACAAACACACACACCAGCAAATTGACAGGAATCAATAAATGCTGTTCATTGATATAACTCAACACCAGTGGCCTTGGTCTCAATTCCCCAATAAAGAGATGTAGACTAACAGAACTAACAGTATGGATGCATAAACAGGATCCATCCTTTTATGTATCCATGTCAAAAACCTAAATTTGAAGGACAGACATCACTTCTGGTTAAAAAAAAATAGTGAAGATATTCCAAGCAAAAGGACTTAAGAAGCAAAATGATGTAGTCATTTTAATATATAACACAGTAGACTTCAAACCAAAACCAAGCAAAAGAAATGGAGAAAGACAATGGGATGAGGAACGAGAAAGACAATGGGATGAGGAACAGAACATGGAAAGAGACTTAAGACTCATTTGTAGGTGAAACCTAAAACAGTAGAATTTTCCTAAAATGCATACACATATAAAGGCAATCTTGATAAAACCACCAAAAAAATTGAGGTGGACAGAGCCCCAGCTTCCCACCTCTTGTCAAAAATATAACAGCAAATAATGGAATTGGATTACATATAATACAGTTATTTGGAAAAGGGGCTCCATGGGAATTCTAAACAACCCAGGCTGTTGCCTATATGTTGCTCTCTACAAACTGATGGAAAGTCCCCATTGGTGACGATAGTGTCTACACAACTCACTGAACGTGGAGAAGTCAAGCTGGTGCCTACATAGAGCCTTCATCTCTAGATGCTAGCATCTTTGGTACAGGGAGAAACTCTGCGTGCTACCAATGGAGAATCATAAACAACTTATCTGCAAATCTTTAAATCTACAATGGTGTCCTGCCTTCAAGATATGCTAGTGCAATGGTGCCACAAAGCTTGTGGAAGTAACCAGCCAATATCTCATTTAACTTAAGGTCTTAATTACTTACTCCTTATAGGTTTATGAGACGACAGAATCTACACATGACATCAAAAACCTGAGACTGAATAGCCAGGGACCTAGGGTAAAACCAAATATTACTGCTGCAAAACAAACAAATGAACAAAGAAAATATAGCAATAAAATGATTCCTAATGGTATTCTGCTATACTTATAGAGCAGTCTCTTGCTCTGTATCTTTAGAGAAGCTTCCTCCTACAGCAGAGGGAGCAAATACAAAGACCCTCAGCCAGACATTATGTAGAGAATGAGAGATCCTGGAAAACTCAGCCCTAAACAGAATTTCTCTATTAAAATCCTCCCCAAAGGGAATGAGGAGAAAGAATGATTGTCATTGAGTAAATTTTGTGGCTTCTAGTTAGTGTTTTTATGGGATTCCTGAGTATGTGAATGAGTAGGTTTCTTCATCTGTATCTGTTTCTACCTTTTCTCAGGTTGTTTTCCTTGTTTGTTTGTTTTTCCTACTCTGATGTATTAGTTTATATTATAATTATTACATTTTATCAATTATATTATCTTAGAAACCCGTTTTCTAGTGAGAGAAAGAAAAGAGGTGGATTCAGATGGGAGTGGAGGTGGGAGGGACTGGGAGGAGTCAAGGAAGAGAATCCATCATCAGGATGTATTAGGAGAGAAAAAAAATCTATTTTCAGTAAAAGGAAACAAACAAATGAATAAAAGACTTCTTTGCACGGAATCAGAAAGACATGTCTTTGCATGATCTCTACACATTCAAACAATAAACTGCAAAGAGGACAGAGAATGGAGATTTAATTGAATACGGGCTTATGTGGTAGTGGTTCTAGTAATTTTACATGCATGATTTTATTTAACTTTAACTCTCAAAAATAAAATTATTTCCTTTTACTTAGATATAAATAAATGGTGAAGATTAGCTCATCACTCAAATATATCTGAGATCAAACCTATTGTATTTCTAATATATTCACCTTCTACTTTCAAAGAAACCTTTGGAATCTAAGAAGTATTTGGATATGCTTCATTTTAACTTGCTAAGGAAGGCTCGGGTCAGCATTATGAGAATAATGAGAGAACACTGACATTCTTGATTCATGAAAGTGCTAAGCCTTCTAGAATATGTTATATTTGGAAGGGCACTGTAAAACTGGATGATATTCTACAACAAAAGGAATGAAAAATTAACACCTTGTAATAAAGAGAAAGAAGGATAGCAAAGCATCAGAGGAAAAGCACTCAAGGGTCGGAGCTGTTTAGAAGTTGATTGATTCCCCAATACAATTAGCAGTGGTGGGGGAGAGGACAGAACTACCCTTCTCTAGGTCTTGTTTAAAAAGAAACGCAACGCTAAGACCTGGTTATGTCTACAGCTCTATGAGCTCACACATTTCATTTGTCCTGTTAGTGAGTGGCTTTCCTAGCTCCGTTTACATTTCTACGATAAAACAAAGTAACTTCTAACTGGTTACAATCAATCACTAAAGGAAACCAGTGTAGGAGCTGAAGGCAAGAACTGAAGCAGAGACCATGGAGGAACACTCCTACTGGCTTGCTTCCTGAGACTTGTTCAGTTGCTTTTCATACACAGACAGCTCTTCTAAATCCTACTGTCTAGTGATGGTACTGCCCACAGTGGTCTTGGCTCTCCCATGTCAATTAGCAATTAAGTAGACACCCCGAAACGCATGCCCACAGATCGATCTGATGGAGGCAATTCCTCAAGTGAGGGTTCTCCTTTCAAGGTCATTGTAGTTTGTTTTGAGTTGACAAAAAAATTTAATGAGCACAGGGGTTTAATCCTCTACTGGACTTTTCAAATAGAGGTCTGGACAAAAGTTGGCCATGAAGATTGAAACAGTTTTGGATTGGTTACCTGAATATTCTTGATCCAGATATGCCCTTAACGACTTGATGTGCTAGGGTAAGTTGGTACCCACGGAGGGCTTACCCTTTTATGAGGGGTAATGAGGGGGAGTGGTTTGTGAAGGCAGGACTGGGATGAGAAGGGAGGAGACTGTGATCAGGGTATAAAGTGAAATAATAAATAGATTAACAAAAAAGAAAGCAAAAGATGTTATCCAAAAAAGCAACCCACTAGTTCTCTCCTGGTAGTCCACCTACGTCAAAATAGGACAGAATGAATCTCTAAATCTTACAAAGACTTGTGCATGCCACTGGTGTTTCTGGATTAATGTATTCAGTCAAGAAGAAAGTTCAATACAGAAACATACGGAGACTATCACACGGCCTTTTAAGATGGGGCTCGATCACTTACAGGGTTTGTTCTACTGGTTGGATCTTGGGGTCCCCAGAAGTACTGACTTTTCCTCAGTTACCAGCTTGGAATCCTGTCGTCAGTACCTTTTATTAAATACCATGTGAGATAAACCTCACAGTTTTAGTCCCGGCTTCCTTCTCTGAGCTTAGAGGCAAGCAGTTGACTAAGTAACACTCGCAGGAAAACTGGCCAGAAACCAAGATGGCGTAGAAAGGAGGAATGACATGGAGGAGAGCGGGTTTTTTCATGTGCCGTTTCCATTTCTGCATGTCTTGTGAGTCGGATTTTAACTGTCCTTTTGCCTTGCTCTGCACTTTCCCCCAATGGTGCTGAGGATTGGTTGACCTCCAACTCTAATCCTGCTGCGGCTTCTCAAATGCTGTGATGGCAGGCATTCACCACCACACCTGGGCGGACTCTTTTTATAAAACACTTTCTCCCCTAGTAATGCGAAAGGTGCTTATTATTTGGGATATCAGAGATCAACCCTCTCTTTGGACAAAGAGAAACCTTCCTTGCAGTCCGTTATAAAGTATTTGGGTTCCCTAATTTTGGAATTGCTTAGACTTAATAAATCCAAAGCAGGTGGAACACCCAAGTGGGTGCGCAATGCGTTGAGATGAAAGAGGCTGAGAAACCACCAGTCTCACAGAGCTTAATCTAAGTAAGCGTGCTCAAGCAGGTACAGCGGTTCGCTCAGAGCCAGGTGCTTCGAGGCTTCGCGACAAGGTTGCTAACAGGCTAATTACCCCTCAGTAGAAGACTATGTTGTACCTTCCATAGTTTTTGACACTGGTGATTCTTTATGTTGAGTCTATAGCTAAGCCATTCCTTCCTTTATACATAGGGTGATGAAGAGACATCTTAAATAAAATATATTATTAAAGATAGATATTAGGGTATGTAGTTAAAAAGTGCTTGAACTGTTTTATTGTTGTTTGTTTGTTTGTTTGATTGATTTTTTTGGTGTGGTTTTGAGAATTTAACCTTTGTTGTATCGGGAATTGAGCCTTATACATGTTAGGCACGTGTCTAGTACTGAGTTAGCCCTAGCTCTGTAGCTAAAGAAATGGAAATTTCCAGAGACAATGGTAAAGGAAACTATAATAAAATTTTATACTTAGAAATTATATTTATAATCTTTGGTTTAACCCCTACATTTTAATAAGTGTCATACCAGGAGTAGAAATGAATAAAAGAAAAGGGATATTTCACGATAGAGTCTGTTGACCAGATGCACACTGCTTCTTTAACTTTTTCCTCAAGAGATGACTATATTAATAGTTAGAACACATTAAACTCTGATTATATATGCAGGATATTGAACAGGTGATAGGATTTTCCAATCAAGGAGATTATGCCGCTTACTTTAAAACATGACTTTCGAGTCAACCAGACACAGTCATGGAAATAGCTGCCACCAGCATTGTTATTGCCGGAAAGTTTCAGAACAGGGCAAGTTGATCTCATGTCCTGAAATGAGATCTGTAAAGAAGGCAGCTGCTCATGGGATGCTCAAGGCAATATTCTCCAGAGTTTATTTTTCAATACAGGACCAGAGGGTATAACAATACATTAGTGCAGTGAAATGTATTTGTTCTCTTTACCTACAAAGAAATAGTACTGAGTACCTCAAGTGCACTAATTACTGTTAATCCTGGAGTACACAGTTGTAAATGAAATAGACAAAGATCAAGCCCTCTTAGAGCTCATACCAATGATGGAAACATAAGAACTGCCTTAATCATTTTAATGATTATTTCATAAAACTCCTTCTTCTAGCTTCACATGAATTGATATTTATTTGTAACCATATTGGTATAATAACAATAACAACAATACATAGGTGTCCGATGGTGGTTATGAGGAGCCAGTTATTATTCTAAAGTGTTTACAGTACATAAGGCAGTATATAACTCGTTTAACTACAATATTGGAAAGCACAAGAATTGTCACATCTTGTCGATAATGGAACTAATGCATAGACGATCAGGGCATGTGGCCAGCTCAAATACATGCCAGTATATTGACTACATTGCACTGCAAGGATTCCTGTTGTGTTACGGGAAGGGTGACATAGGTAATCCTCGGGAATGATTCAAATCCTGTGAGAGTGTAAGCATTGATCAAGTCCCATTTTATCAATCAACATGAGGCTCAGCTACACATATATACATACGTTCAAAGTGCTTAGGTAGAATGCGATGAAATTAGACCCATTTTGATGTAGCTTTATGGCTTGAATTATATTCCTTGGTGTACATAAAATTTTAAAAGATCTGTCCGTGTAATAATTCTCTAATGCACCTGAAGTGTATTTTCCTTCATTTTCCAAGACATTCCAGTATTTCTTGGACATAAAATGAAATAAGCTGAACATAAAAGTCCCACATTGCTAATTTATTTTATTTTTCACGAAGTTTAATTGTTGAGGTTTAAAATGTATAATTTAGATGTTCGGTGAGAACAATTCAAAATGAGTGAGAGAGAATCCAAATACAAGCAGAAGGGCAGAGCAGGCTCTTCTCAAGTCAGCGCATTCATCTACTAAAGGACGTGGAAGTCACAGCCGTGTCAAGCAGGCTGACTATTTTTCTAAAACGTAAATCTTTTCTGAGGCCAAAGCAAAAATTGTTCGAAGCCTTTAAGCATTGACTTGACAGTTTTTCTGCAAAATATATAAATATAGTTTTACATCATATAGGTAGCTCCTGTTCTTATTTACATTGTGTGATTTTTTTTTACACACAAGGACTGCATTTGCAACAATTCCATGTGTCCCTCTCACCCACCCTACAGCTTCTGCTCATTAACTAATTCCTTCATATAAGCCTCTGTTCAAACTTTAAAAGCACCATTTTTTCCTCTCTCTCTCTCTCTCTCTCTCTCTCTCTCTCTCTTCCTTTCTTCCTTTCTTCCTTCCTTCCTTCCTTCCTTCCTTCCTTCCTTCCTTCCTTCCTTCCTTCCTTCCTTCCCTTCCTTCCCTTCCTTCCCTTCCTTCCTTCCTCCCTCCTTCCCTCCCTCCCTTCTTTCCTTCCTTCCTTCCCTCCTTCCTTCCTTCCTTCCTTCCTTCCTTCTTTCCTTCCTTCCTTCCTTCCTTCTTTATTTTCTTTTCCTTTTTTTTTTTTAAAGATTATAATTGTCTGTGTGTTAGTGGTGCCTGTCTTTAATCCCTCTGCGCTTGGGAGGCAGAAGCAGGTGCTCTGTAATTTCAAAGCCAGGCTGGACTACAGAGCAAGTTTCAGGACAGCCAGGGCTACACAGAGAAACAAACAAACAACAACAACAACAACAAAAACCCAAAATATTAAAGATTGTCTTTTACTCTTATTTTACGTTTATGGGTGTTTCTAATGTCTGTACACCTCATGTGTATACAGCCTCTGTGTGGAGGCTAGAGAGGGTATCAGATGCCCTGGGAATAAAGATAAAAATAATTTAAGCTGCCATGTGGGTGCTGGGAACTGAATCTGGGTTCTCTGGAAGAGCAGCTATGCTCTTAACTATGTTCAGAACCATCTGTGCAGCCCCTACAAAGCACTGATTTAAAAACCAAAAGTAAACAAACAAACAAACAAACAAAAAACATGTTAAAGCATTTCTACAGATGCTCCCAACAGCTTACAGGTGCTTTAAAATTTCCAATGTTGAGTTGGATTTTAGGAGAAACGTTATGTAAGTCATTGAAAAAGCATGTGAATAACCTAGATCAATATATCAAGAATTCAAAATAATCTTAGGTTGAATCACTTTATGTATATGTATGTGTATGTATGTATATATGTATATATGTAAATGTATATGTATGTATATATGTATATAGCAGAGATTTCTGTGTACATGTTTTTTTTCTATTTTTATTTACCTAAAATGAGCTGCCTATAGCTTTTTTGGAGGTTTTAATAAGAAAACATTTTTAAGTAGATGAGTTTGTGACTGTAATGTAAAAACTTCTATTACAAAGTAAAAAATGTATAAATAACAATTTCCTTGGAAATAACTAAATATCTATGTACAACACTAGCTAATTCTAGTTAAGCAAATGTTTGTAGACTATTTGCATACTAACTGTAAATGATCAGTTTAAAAGGGACCAACCAACCTTAATTAAGTGATGGATTACACTAGTTTAAGGCAAAGCCAGTGCCATTTACTTTAGTATTCCCTGTGCTCCCCACAGTGTCTGCACATGGTAAGAATTCAAGTGAGAGGAAGGTGGGAAGATACAATGTCATATCATGTTTGCTGAAGAATTGTCTTTGTACATATTGAGAAAAAAATATTTCAAGCCTGCTACAGTGTGTGTACATCATGCACCCCTGTGCATGAGGGCCATCTGTTAACTGAGCGCCATTTGATTTATAGATGACCAGCTGAAGCTTTCTCTCCATTGCCTGCAGCATTTAGGGTAGATTTCTTAGAGTGACAGCATGCTCTCCTTCACTCAGTCCCTCATTTTCATGTAAGCAGGATTTATCCGGGCCCCAAAGAGATGGTCCTTAGGTATCATTTAATGAGTGTGGATAAGCTCTCTGTGCTGCTGACTGTCTTAACCTTTGGCCTCTGTGTAAACATTTGGTGCCTTGTGGCTGAGTATTTAATAACTTCCCAATGAGATGAGGCCAGAGCAACACAGTCATATTGCTGGGAACTAAATATATATATGAATGAAAGAAATAGCAGTCTTGTGCCTTCCACACCTGTCTTTCTTCTGACGTGACATACAAAGGCCAGAAGGATAAGAGCAGGGAAGGAGAGGTCCAGCCAACTCTCTTATTTCAGTTGTAGCCTTTATCATGTTTCTGAAGCCACTGTTGGGTAGGTATTTCAGTAAATCCTTAAGTCAAAACAATGGCAACCTCTTTTTGTAAAAGGGAAACTGAATACTTTTCTTCCCCTGTACTCTAATCTTAGACAAATCACCTCACAATCAAGAAATCTTAATACCTATGATAATAAATGTTCTTCTTATTTAGACCTGATGTTACTTTATATAATATATCAATGAGAGACACACTTTAAACGCAATAGTAATTTGTTCTTTAAAACGACTTGACATTAAGGATGTAGTTTGCCACTTATCTGGATATGGCATGTTAGAAACAAGCTGATTCTGAGAAGAGTTGTCTCAATATGCTATGTTGTAACTCATAACATAAGCTATTATTTATTAGGGTATTTCAGAACTCTTTCACCTAAATGATATCTACTTTGCCTCGGTATTTGGCATATCATCATTTCTGTTATAGTGGTGACCAGACAAGTTTAGGAAAACTATGATTTAGTCACATTTCTTAAACTCCTTGTCTCATTGTTTAAAGATGCTTGTCTTTATGTAGAATACCTTGATATGGAGCTATTCTGTGTGGGTAGTAATCTATTCAAGGGAATTTCTGCTGGAATTGTAACGCTATTGAAACTTGAGCTAATAAAAGCAAAAGCATCTGACGACAGTTTATTTGATATTTTGAGAGATGAAGTGCTCATCTACCTTCTAAGAGATCAACAAAGTGCTCAGAAATGGACGAATGGATACAGTTAAGATTTACTATAAACCCTAGGTAAAGTTTCTATAAACTGTAAGTCAAAGACTTATCTGGTGTATACTTTAATAATTACTAGACATATCATAGGGATAAGAATTCATCAGTCACCCACCCTTCCCTTCACTGGAAACCTGAGAACATTAAGCAGAATCAATGTGCAGAGGCACAGCCGTGCATTACAGATGGTCATTATTCTGCTTTGAAAAAGCTGAGCATCGAGCAACCCTTTGAGAAAGTGACTGAAGAAGCAGTAAACAAATGACCTCCGAGAGATAAGAAAAAAATGGAGTCAGTGATGGAAAAGGCTTTAAAGACACACCACTTTCTATCAGTCTCACCCAAATTATTGACAGACAAACTCTGTTAGAGGAGAGGAATCCAGTAAGCTAAATTGCTGAAGCTAATAGAATGTTACAAAGTTTAGAAAGAAATTATTCACTAAACACCAGTTATTTCTTGAGGGCAAACAATGTCTCCAGCACTGTTAAACATGCTGTAAATTCAAAGAAAATAACTTTGTTTTTAAGTGGGTCAGTCTGATCACTGCATTCAGTGTCTTCCCATGTCTCATTCCTATTATGTTCGCAGTCAATGAGCAGAACCGTCGAAGACTCTCGCCTTCATGTGGTTAATATTCAGATGGAGAAGGGAAGTGGAGACAAAGTAGGAAACAGAAGTCCCAAGTACATGAGACCATTAGAAAGCATGTGCAGTAAGAAAGCATAGACTGTCTGATGGACATTAGACACTCTGATGTGCCTTTATAACAGAAGGGTGGCCTGTGTGCTCATTAAGACAGTGATGAGTGAGCAGAGATCATCTACAGGGAAAGATGCATTAGGGAGAGCAAAGAGGAAATGTGCAGCTTCTATGGTCAAGTGTGCCTGGAAGTGAGGGAAGAGAGAGAGAGAGGGAGGGAGAGAGAGAGAGAAAGAGAGAGAGAGAGAGAGAGAGAGAGAGAGACAGAGAGAGAGAGACAGAGAGAGAGAGACAGAGAGAGAGAGAGAGAGACAGAGAGATATGGAGAGAGAGAGAGGGAGAGAGACAGAGAGACAGAGAGAGAGAGACAGAGAGAGAGAGACAGAGAGAGAGACAGAGAGAGAGACAGAGAGAGAGACAGAGAGAGAGAGAGAGAGAGAGAGAGAGAGAGACAGAGAGAGAGACAGAGAGAGAGACAGAGAAACAGAAAGAGACAGAAAGAGATAGAGAAACAGAGAGAGACAGAGATACAGAGAAACAGAGAGGGAGGGTATGACACTGTCAGGAAGAAATAATAACAGACAGCTTAAGAAGCTCAGTAAGAATTTAATTCTGTAAGACTTTGCAGGCCATTGTATTGCATTTGGATGTCAGTTTAAAAATCAAAGCAGAAGAAGACACCAGCGACTTTGAGCAGAATAGTAACAGGGATTTTCTGGTTTCTGTATTCAGAAAAGGCTCAGGGAAAAAGGCTCAGTGGTAGAGGTTTTTCTAATATGTGCAAAGCCGTTGGTTCAATCCTTAGGAGAAAGAAGAAGTCTCAGGGGGGAAAGAAGGAGTAGAGAGATGGCAGCTTAGTCACTGAAATAACCTAGAGACACATGGTACTAACTGTGAGTGAGTGGGAGTGGAGGAGACTGTGAGAAGCAGTCAGATCTCAGGGAAGTGTCAAAGGAAAGGCTAATGGGAGAGGTAAGTTTATATGCTCATGTTTACAGAGGCAACACACTAAGACAACTATGTGCAATTCAGTATTACATAAAAATGGATCGTAAGTTCCTGGTGGACCAGCAATACAGATAATTATCAACTATGGACTAAATATAAAGACAAAACAATGAAGAGTGAAGTGTAGGCAAATGATCACATGGGTCAGGAAAGATGATATAAAGGTAATTTTCTTTTCCTAGTTTCAACTTCATCATAGTTTTTCTTTGTCTTTTCTTGGGGCTGTATGAATTCAACTTTTCTTTTGGGGATTCTAAAAGAATCAATCATGCATATTCCTTTGAGAACACTTGAGGAAGGTGAGCTTTCTATTTTAATTCCACTCACCATTAGTACAATAGGAGTTAGATATGGAGAGTCACTGAATGCAGCTGTTACATTGACCCTCTTTTAAAAGGTGTTTTATTTATTTTTAATCGAGTGTGGGGTTCTATAATCTGAAAATTTCATCATTCTCTCCTGTTTGAAACATCAAAGCACTCTATTATAGTTTTATCTAATACGTAAGTTGTATTACTAAACACAAAGTAGGATATATGGATGTGTGTGTGCATGTGTGCTGGCATGTATGCACATTTGTGTGTGTGTATGCATGTGTGTGCGCACATGCGCGTGTGTGCACTGACAACTACCTCAAGACACTAGGAATGTAATAAAAGTCATGGAAATGTAACAATATTTGGCAAATACTGGACTGGAGTCAAAATTTGGAAAACTTAAACAGCACAGAACCATTTTACTGTTTATAAGAGCTTTAGACCGAGGTCTTAACTGAGTAGCTAAGAAAAAGCCTGCAGGAAAAGCTGGATTGAAAGATTTAGAGTTTAGAGCAGTGGTTCCCAACCTTCCTAATTCAGCAGCCATTCAATACAGTTCCTCATGTTGTGGTGAGTCCCAACCATTAAAGTATTTTTGTTGTTATTTCTTAGCTACAAATTTGTCACTGTTATGAGTTATAATATAAATATCCAATATGCAGGATATCTGATATACACCCCCTGTGAAAGGGCCATTAGATCCTCAAAGGGGTCATGACCCACAGATTGAGAACCACCAATTTAGGTCAAAGGCCATCCCTAGAAAGGAAATGGGTGGGGTTTACAAAGCCCTGGAGAAACGTTTGTTCCAAATTCTGAATCCAAATATTATTCAGATCTCTGGCTGATTTGTCTAATGTTGGGGAAACATTTAAAAAGAGGGTTTGAACTAGTGCCAATTAGAAGGAAAAGAGTTTTGTAATATGAATCAGCTAATGTAATTCATTAAAACTGTACTATTGATCTCCAAAGAAATAGAACAAATACAGGATTTGCACTGCTTAGTTTGTGTCAACTTAACACAAATCAAGATGTATCTGAGAAAAAGGTATCTCAACTGAATTGCCTCCATCAGATTGTCCACTAGCTGTGTCTGTTGGAAAGTTTCTTGATTGATTATTGGTGTCTGTGAGTCCAGGACACTGTGAGCAGTGTCACCCATTAGCAGATGGGCCTTAAATGTGGTACATAAGCAAGCAAGCTGAGCAAGCATTGGGAACAAAATAGTAAGATGCACTCCTCCATGTCCTGTGCTTCAGTTCCTGCCTCCAGGCCTTTGAGCTCCTGCCCTGACTTCCACTCATAGTCTATGTTGTAGGTGAAATAAGCACTTTCCTCCCCAGTGTGCCTTTGGTTATGGTGTTTGTCACAGCAACAAAAAGCAAGTTATGGCAGGGCTTCTCTAATTCACTGGTAAATATAAGAGAAAATTATTTGACGTTCAAGTAAGTAGATAAATAAATCTCATTCTACAAACACCATGATCAGGAAACCAGCATGACATCACTCATGATAGATTTAACAGAGAACTATTTTAAAATATCTCTTAACACTCAAGAACAAGTCTAAATTTTCAAGAACTAAAGGAACATATCCACATAATAAATAAATAATGTAGAAAATATTAGCAAAGCAACAGGTTCTAGAAAGAAATTCACTAACTAAAAATATTGTCTATATTAAAAAACTCATATGATGAATTTAACAGTAAGCCAGTGATAACCAACACATTACTGAGCCTGACAGCAGTATGCTAGAAATGGTTCCTTCTAAAGAAGGGATATAAAAAAAACAGAGGTTAATAGACAAATAAAACATTACTTAAAAATTCAAAAATATGAAGTTGACATATCCTAAGAGAAAAAGCAATAGTGGGTCAGGAAATTATCTAATTCTCTCAAATTATGTGAAAGATATAAATTGAAAAATTCATGAAACTCATTAGGACAAAGTTAAACATATATGCTTCTAGGTACATCATTATTAAAGACCTAAAAGTGATTAGAAATAATGAAAGCAGCCTATGAAAAATGAGACATTTTGTTTGGTAAGTTCTTATCAGAAATAATAGGGCCTAGAAGACAGAAGAGAGCCGTTGAGTGGTCAGGCTGAAGCCCACATCCTTCATTAATAGGGTAGAAATATACAACATGGCCAAGTAGGGCTTACTCTCTCAGGCACACACTCAGAAAATATATAAGCTATTTTACCATATTAAGATGTTGAAGAGAAAAAGAGTACATGTCTACCTTAATGTCTGCAGAAAAAACCATAAATTCAACATCTAGACTTCTTAAAAAGTCTGCCAAATAAAACCAGAAAGAAATTTCTTTAGTTTAATGTAAACTCTGGCACACTTAGATTCAAAAAGAAGGTTCCACAAGTTTCTTAATCCAAGATTATTTAAGGTACACCTAAAAACAACAATGATGACGATGACAACAACAACAACAACATCCAACAACGTCTACTGTTGTGGATTTAGTCTAATGTTTGTATTATGTTAATAGGCTCCCCAAAATTGCACGAGAATCTGCACATAAAATGCTGAAGTTCCCTGCCCCCATCCGCATCCGCATCCGCATCCGCATCCCCATCCCCATCCCCATCCCCATCCCCATCCCCATCCCCATCCCCATCCCCATCCCCATCCCCATCCCCATCCCCATCCCCAGACACAGCCACAGCCACAGCCACAGCACAGCTCCTCCCAACCGGTTCTAGGCAGCAAAAATGAAATATAGATTTTAGTAAGTAATAGCTCAGGAATATCAGAGGGGAGGTGTTAGCTACATGGAGGTTTAGGAGTGACCTAGTCATTGAGATGTTCAAGACATAGTAAAATATAAGGATGTGTGTGTGTGTGTGTGTGTGTGTGTGTGTTTCAGGAACCCAGAACACTGGAGCAGGTAGCAAGGAACTAGTAGCAACTACCTGGTCCATGAGGGAAGAGATTAATTGGCAACTACAACAATCTACGACATCAAACCAAGCAGAAAACCAGAAACAGAAAGATCACATTTAATATGAAACGGATGTGCTTCCATGCTTGAAGAAGAAAGAAGAGAAAATTGTCTTACTATGAGGGCAGTATGGTTAGCTATAAGTACGTACATGAGACCATACAAAAAATTTTGATTCTTTACTAAGGTTGTAAATACATGCCAACATAAAAAACAATATTATTAGAGAATAGTGTATTTTTTTGTTTCTTGAAAAAGCTGCTGTCTCAGTATAATATTTGGAGTGGTCTGCTCTTTCTCTTGTTGATTTGTAATGTTTTTCATATTACATCCCAAAACCCCATAAGCATTTGAATGTGTTTCAGGGCTTTGAAAGTTCTTAAACCAAAACTTTTAACAATGTTAAATATTGTTAAGATGTAGTTGCCTTTAGAATTCTCATAAATTGACAGAGACCAGTCATTCATATAGCTACTTTGAAGAGAGAAATTAGACAGTATATGTTACATTGGACCAAAGACATTCTTTATCATGCAATGGCTTTACTCATATGTATATAACCAAGAAAATACTTGTGTTCATGAGGGAAAATCACAAATGGATCCATTGTACATTGTTAGTAAAGGAAAATATCAACAACAGGAAAATTCTCCTATCTTTGTTGGTGAGAAAGCTTTTGCCTATTAGAAGAAGATAAATTCAGTTTAAAAACACCAAATATGATCTACAACATCCACATGGGCAGTGTTCAAAAGCTGATAAGAAATAGCATATAGCAAATTCTTACTCCCAGAAGAATACCATGTATGAAAAGGTATAGTCTAACATGATCTTAAATACGTGCCTATAACATAGACATGTAGTAATCAGGAGTCATTATTATTTTGTCATCTCTTTAGAATGAAGTAGAAAAGTAGACATCTAATGATATTTTCTTTGTTTAAAAATGTCTAAAGCAGTAATATAGGTTATTAGTACTTGTTTATATTAAATAATAAATGCAGTATCCATTATGTTCCGTATTCTTCATTAAACAGGAGAGAATTCATGCCTGCTATTGTAGCCTGGACAAAAGCCTGTATCTGGAGAGATCACAGGCCATGGATAAGAGTCTATTATCATTGTTTTCTAAATGGTCATGTCGTCAAACTGCTTATTAAATATTGATTTGTATCCACAGAGTTCTGCTGCTCTCATACTTGGCCATAGAAGCTTCTTTGTTCAGTAAGTAGCAGTTATTTCCCTACAAATTATTGGCCAGAGAGGCCCTAGAGACACTGGAAGCAACGAAGTCTATTACCATTGCTTTTGGTTATCTTCTTTAACTAGACAGTAAAACACTATTGCTGAAGACACCACACATGTTGCTTGTAGGGTACAGAAGAATTAGTCTTAAACTAAGCCAGGAACTCTGCCCGCTGGTTGTCTTTCACAGTGTTACAAGTGCCATGCAGGCTGCTGAGTGAAAAAAGACAGCAATAGTCTTGCTCAGTACTAGATACTGCATGCTGTAATATTGACTTGCCAGCCAAGATGTTTCTACTGGTACAATAGTAGTGAAATGTTTGTGGAGGTAACCAATCACTCCTCTGATTGGATTTGAAACCTGCTCTACAGGAAGGAATTCATGACTGGTACTTTAAACATAGGGAAGGCCCAAAGATAGAGAATTCATAGGCCTATTGATGAGGATTTTCTAAGTGGTCATGTTATCAAACTGCCTTCAAAATATTTATATTGCTATTCTTAAGTCCTCCATCAGAGAAATTTGTTATTGCAGGAGGTAGTGGCTAATACAGAGGAGCATTGTTGTTCAGAGTGTTGAGATTAAGAGACCAAGTACGCTCCCTTTCTCTCTCTCTCTTTCTCTCTCTTACCCTCTATCTTTAATAAATCCCACTCCCGTGGGAAAAAAGAGACCAAGTACATGACTATAGGTGGGACATCTATATCAATGACCCTCTCCATAGGCTAAGGAAATATCTTAGAAAAGCGTTAAGAAAGAATCTAAGAACTGGAAGATACGGGTGGGTGCTGTGAAATGTGGCCCTCTGGACATAGCACGGCTATTGCGTACATAAAATCACAGTGGCCATGTTTACCTTTCACAAGACCTGAATGAGATGGAGGCAGCTAAAACTCTAGCACATTTTCAAGGTTGGCCATTTGATATTGGACAACCAATTGGTGTGCTCTTTTCTGGTGGAGACTGTTTCTCATATTCTCATAATTCCTTAGTTGCCTATAGTTCTTTGTGTAGGATAGAAGCTTCATGAGATTCCCCCTCTCCATGTTAGCATACCTATTGTTTACCTTGAGCAGGTTATATTTATATAGTTAGTATATATACATATATGTATGGTACATATATGTATACATATATCTATGGTACATATATGTAACAACAAAGAGACCATTAGTTTGAAAGAAAGCAAGGATATATATATATGATGAAAGCAAGGATGTGTATGTGGAAGCATTTGGAGGGAGGAAAGGGGAAAGGAGGGAAGGGGCAAATATATATATGTCATTATATTATCATTTCTAGCATGGAAGAAGAGGGACTCTAGACCTATCTGATTTTTGACAGTTGCTGAGGGAGGAAGAGCCACTTTTCTTTGAGTTTGATGTATTTAGGAAAGATTCTTAGGTGAGGTTCTGTAGACTGTGTTTCATGCCCAGATTCACAGGGTTGCTCTTTAGGTTATTTCTTAATGTGTTAATATTGGAACAATCTGGAAAAGCTTTAAAGAAGGCGACTGGGCAGATTGCACCTTTATTCACACAATGGCAAAAGTTATCATTTAGATTTTTCAAGTCAAGTAGACTAACAGAATAGTTAAGGCTAAAGATAGAAGAGGCAGATGTGTAACTACCATCCATATCTACATCTTCAGTCCCCAAAGTATTCCTCTTTCTTTCTCCCTGTCTCCCATCCATCCTGTATTCCTTCCTTTTCTCCATTTTCCTTCTTTTCTTGCTGTCTCTTCTTTTTCTTCCAGCTCCTTTCCTGTTCATTTAGTTTTATTTTTTAATTCCACTCCCTCACGTAGTCCCTTTGGCGTTCTGTATGTATAACCCATGAAGGTGAATATACAGAAGGATCCAAATGTTATCAAAGGGATTCAGCTCTGGAATCTGAACATGAACTATTTGCATCAGTCAAATGGGCATTTAATACAGAGTGCTTTTAAACTGCAGCAGCAGCATTGTCAATCTTCCTGCTAGCCTTCTTCTCTCTGTCGGTTTTCTAAGGCTTCCTGTACAAGGGGGAAGAATCAGTCCATGATTGTGAGTTGGCAGAGAGGGCAAGAACTGCCATGATCGAGATCCTCTGGTAAGCCTGCTTCCAGGATTCTGTACCTCATGACATTTCACCAACGTTCCTTCTCATTAGTCCTTGCAAATTGGCTTCCTTCACTCCTTTATCCACTTCCTTCACTGAGGTCTAATCATAGATGAGAACTTAGAAAGTACAAATAAGAAACAAAAATAGTACTTAATGAAAATGGGTGGTGAAAGCAAGGATATGCATATGGAAGGATTTGGAGGGAAGAAAGGGAAGGGGACAAATAATGTAATTATATTATAATCTCAATTTTTTTCTACCATGGAAAGGAGGTACTCTAGACCTAGCTGATGAGTGATTGCTGCTGAGAGAGGAAGAGCCACTTTTCTTTGGGTATGGTGTATTTAGGGAAGATACCTATTGGATTGATATCCAATATTGGATTACTTACAATGTGTGTTTACTTTAGTTTTGAAATGTAAACCAATGGCCAAAGCACGGTGATTCACAGGGATATAGAGAAATAACCACAACAAACTCAACCACCCACAAACATACTTCATGAGAGGGCATCGTTAATTAATGTTTCTCTGTGTTCACTGTTAAACAAAGCTTTTTATCCAATTAAGATAAATAAGTACTGTGATTTAGATGAGGAAAGCTGTCTAGCCTGGTCACACTTTACTCAGCTCAGCTGTGTAGACTTGGATAGCCTTTAGGATTCTATGTCTTGTAGTTGTCAATGCTTTGAGCTTGCTTAAGAAAAAGAAACACGATTGTTGACTTGCTGGTGGGTTGTAAATATGTACAGATGAAATTCATCCTTCTCAGTGAAATAATCAGGATTCACATATTAGGTATTACCAGAGGCTCTAGTCTCGCCTAGAAGTCCTGGAAGTTAACATGCTGGGTTTTTCTGACACAAATACAGACTAGTGAATGGCCCCAAAATGTTTGTTCAAGAACTTCAAGAGGAAGCTGTAGAGAAAAATGATTAGCTGGGACTTCAAGCTAATGGATCTCAAACTGTGTAAAAGTTGCCTCAGAGAAATGTAAACTAACTGCTGCATGGCTTTTCCAGAGATTCTGATGTCAATTGCAAACATGCCAACCTAAATGTTATATATATATATACCTGTGTTAATTTGAATATGAAGTAAAAATGGGGATCCACTGACTTATGAAATGAGGCAGTGAGTTAGAAAGAGTGTTAAGCCGTGTTTGATCCATGAGCCAGAGTACTGTCAGCTTCCTAATGGCTACCTCTGAGAATGTATAATTTCTATTCTCAACCCTACATCTCCAGAATACAATTATGCATATGAGTAAGATTCCCTGGGAGGTTCCTATGCACTTTAAATTTTAGAATCATTAAGACATCTAGTCCAGCAGGCATACTCAAGTGGCTGGGTCAAGGTTGTAATGGAAAGACATTTCAATCCCTAATCCCCTCTACTTAACTAAGCAGTCTTCTATCTTGATTTTTACCAGTATGCCTCCCCAAAGATAGAGATATTTCTCTATTGCTGTTCATTAAGTTAGACTTCAAATGAAAGCCAGAGCACTTTAAAAAAAAATTAAAAAAAAATTGGGACAGGAAGAAAGCTTGTTTCGCTAGTTTCTATAAACAATGGTTTGCCACACAGTACTTATGGGACTTAAAAAAATGTGCTGGTCCCACATTCGACCTATTAAATTAGAATTTGGTGGGATGGAGGCCCAAGGCTTGTACATTCTAAAGCTTGCCAATGGATTTTAGTGGGAAGCTAGTTTTAAGAACTACTGTGGATGAGCTCTCTGATTTATCATTGTCTTGTTTAATATATTACAGAGCAGTTAGTCATTTGGGCTTCCAGAAGACTCATATCATTTACTTCAATTAATAAAATATTAGCATGCATTGTAAGATCAATTAGATATTGAGTGCACGCCCCTGTTTTCAGATGATGGCTGATTGTGTACAGAAGGAAACAAACTGGTGGCAAGTATATCAAATAGTAACACCCACATGGTATTATCATTTTATTTTATAAAATAAAGTGCAATGCTTTTTTATTAGAATTTGGATTTGTCATATCTTTAGACACCACGAAGCAAACTATCTTAACTTTGTCTCTGTAATGCATCCTGGATGTCTGGCATAGAAACCACCATGAGAGGTTCCTTAGAAGAAAGGAATCAGCTACTATGAACCATTCATAGGATACTTAGAGTCCAATACAATTTCTTGGTTGCGGGTCCCAAATTTCATTTCAAGTGAAATACTAAGCAAAGTTCACATATCAGCCTTCACACAGGAGCTGAAAATGACTTAGGGAATCAAGAGATTAAGTGAGGCCATTAGACACATAACTGAATGGAAGAAACAGCTATGGGCCTTGCACAAGACAAGAAAGCCTAACTCCAAGTCACACCAAATAAAATTTTAATTCCAAAAATATATGAAATAAAAGGTATAAAGGTAAACATTTCCTTCACAATTTTTTCAGCCAATTTTGAAAATATAAACCTTAAAGAATTTTTGCTCTTCTAAAGTCAAGCCCCTTGGTTTGCTTCTTGGGTTTCCTATATAACCAAGAAATATTTGTCTCCTTTAAATTCCAGTTGGAAAATGATGTGAACAAGACATTATTTTCATTCCGTTTGGGGTATTCAAGTTCTAGGAAAAATACACACATATGAAATCACAGTCCTTAGAATCTCTAAATTCTATGTTGAGCAATGCGCCATCCTGAGTACTGGCAGACACCTTCAACCCCTCCTCTACCATCGTCATGGGTCTTTGAATATTAATGACTTCATGCCTCATTTATGGCATTGATAATATCAATATGAAAGATGACAGACCTCAGGCCACTCTTGACCTTAAATATTTTTTTTCTTTTTCATTAAGCTTAGAATCTTTTTTAAGTTAAATGAGAATCTTTAATGCTCTATGCAGAAAATTTACAGTAGTAGGTTGCTTATGATTAGATTATGATTAGATACTTAAGAAAGGACGAAACACTTATCTGGCAACTATCATGTGCACATTATTAGCTTTTCTCATGAATCGCCTGCCATTTTATCATTTGCAAATCTTATAAGTAAATCGTGGAAAAAATAGTCTCCGGTAGGTTTGCAAGCAAAGTAACAATCACTGTGAAAGCATATCTCTTGTCTGAGTGTAGTGGCCCATACCTTTAATTCCAGCACTTGGGAGGCAGAGTCCAGTGGGTCTCTGTGAGTTCAAACCCAGCCTGGAGAGGAGGGGGATGGGGGGGAGGGAGGAAAAGGGAGAGGAGGGGAGGAGAGAGGAGAGGAGGAAGAGGAACTTTTCCCTATTGGATGGTTATAGCTAGTGTCACTTTTACAATTTTTAGGCCAAGTGAAACTGTCCACTTCCATCTACTCATAATATATATTTTATTTAAAAACTAATGCCTCATCAACCACAAGGTCATAATTATGAAGCATGGCAAGGTTGTAGAAATTTACTTGGAGTTGCTATTGATTACAGACATTTATAAAAACATAATACCCCTAAGGCTTTGGGTCAAGTATGTCATAGCTCAGGGCAGGAAATCCTCTTTAAAAGGACAAGGATTGCTAGGCATATTCGAAGTTCACTATCAATTCTTGTAATACTTGTGTGGCTTAACTTGTATGTCTCTCAATCATGATGTAGTATGAATAGCAAACAGAACATTTCAATTTTCATTTTTTTTTCTTTAAAATGACTTACAGTTAAGGCTGGTGGCCCTGGAGGTCCCATGTCACCCTAAAATGGATGAAAGAAAAGTTACAATTAACAGCAGCTCCTTTCTGTAAATTATTTAAGAGGTTATAGAGCGAAGCAATATAAAAAGATAAATCGTATTTTTAGGTTTTCATCTATTCTTTGAGAACTTCATGATACAGTGTGATCATATTCTTCCCCTGTTTTCCAATTCTTCCCAAACCCTTCCCAATTTCCCTACCAGCAGATTCTCGTAATTTGAAAGGACATAAAAATAGAATTTTTCTTGATAAAAATTTTCTGCGCAATGAGAGCTGTATCATGTTCCCTTTGAGACTTATGATATAAAAATCGCCTTGTGTGCCCTCATGCTTTCGGCAATAGCAAGGCGTGTTTTGAAAAACTAAAATAATCTCAATTTTTTTTTATTCTTTTGACTATGAATCCCAAATTAGAAAAAAAAAATTATCTTTCCAAATATGGTTACTTGCCAACGGAGCAGCTGGGAAGCGTCATGGTGACAGATAATGTTTCTGACAAAGTTTGTATGAGGATCAGCAGAAATAATAAGTGGATCTTTCCCCCCGCCCCCAGCCCCACTCCATGCCTTCCAGCTGCCAGGAACAGTTCCCACTGCCTCTCCTAGGCTCTCCTGATTGGGCATCGCTGGTGCCTCTAGCTTTCAGAAAGCTTCCTCTGGTTGTGTATTTTCCAGTACTAGAATTGCTTTGCTGACCTATGTGAATACAGGTTTCCAGGTGTGTGTATCTTGACTATTAAAAAGTTCTTGAAAATGCTGGGTGCAGCAGTATACACTTTAAATGCCAGCACCCAGAAGGCAGAGGCAAGTGGATCTCTATGATTCTAAGGCCAGCCTCACTGACATTGCAAGTTCCAGACCAGCCAGGGTTACCCAGTAAGACCGTGTCTTTAAAAAACAGTCTTTGAAAAAGTATCCAAAGTGCATGATGTATCACCCTGGTGTTTTTCTGTCTCAGGAGTTCTAGTCATTTAATGAGAACTCCACAGTCATCAGGACTGAGTGTCCTTGCTATGTTCTTGTTGCCTTGAACATTATAGAGTCTGTGTGTCTGTGGCCTGTGTTATGGGGTTGTCACGCTAAGTATATCTAGATTTTCTCTTTTTCTCATTAAACTTTGTTATCTGAAGTTTTAAGACATAGCATTGTATATCCATTCTTTCGGGGACAAGGGCATTAAAGTAGCAGTTGTTAAGGAACTTAAATCACTTACTAAGGACTGCTCTATGAGATCAACTCTAGCACAGAGATAAATATTTAAGATAGGTAAGGAATTCTATATGCGTTCAGCATGAAGAATAAAATGCAGATATGAAATCAGGATTGACTAATTACCTCACCCAATACAACCCTTGAATTTAATATTTGTTAGCTCTTACTGAGAAGCCACTTCCAAAATGCCATTATGAAATGGTTCCGGGGGGAGAACACAATAAATGGCTCATTTGCTCTAAAGTGGAGGCACAGAGTGAGCTAGCTTCCTTTCCCCTAACACCACCTGGCTGATCATTAAGGTGACACCTTGGTGGTGTTGGCTGAGTTTCCTGACATAGGACACCTTTGCTAATGTGCTGATGATGGAACACTCATGCTGTCAAGCAAAGGTGAGAAACAGGAGGTTTCACTGCTGTGTTAATGTCAATTAGTGACTGCACACACAGTCTCTCGCACTGAGGCAACCAAAAGGCTTTCCTCACCCAGAAGCTTTACACACAACAGCCTTCCGCCACTGTCAGGATGTTTGTGTAACCAGATAGGATCTACAAGAAGTCACTCACTTTAAGGTGTGCACGTATATGTGTGTGTGGGGGTGGGGACTTTCGAGTAGCTACAGTACCTTTTCTCCTTTTGGGCCAGGTGGACCTTGAGGACCCGAGTCACCTTTCAAACCCTGAAAGGAACATAACAAAAATAATTTTCTATGGAAGAGTCACCAGAAGCTTCAATTATTTCAATTATTAGTAACAAAGCAATTGATTCATGCTCCCCTGAACTCCCAAATCCCATTCTTTCCTTTCTAGTACGGAAACAGGCAACTGGCACCACTGTGATAAGCACCATCTGCGCTGTGGTGGCTTCAGATACATTAAACCAGTGCGGGGCCTCAATATTGCATATTTGTGCAACTTTGCTTCCTGCTAAAATTACATTAATTCACCATCTGGGGGACCATCATTTAGATCTATATGAGCTTTGAAATATCCTCTTTGGATTAAATTTGTGGATGTTGTAAATACCTCTGATTTAGCATTGATTTAGCCTTTATAAAGCTTGCCAAGAAATTCATGAGTTACATCAAAAAACATGTTCATGTCTGTATCAAGAAATTTAATTATTAGGAGGAGGGCTACAAAGGCTGCATTCTTCTGTGGCTCACTGGGCTGGAGGGAAAATGTAGCATCTTGTCCATTTGAAACTATGTTTCAGTTTTTAAAATTATTTTACTTAAAGAAATCCTGGATTTATAAAGATATCAAATGGAACTACATGAGACAGAAAATTTGTCAGATAATTTTTTTTCACAAATCCTCCTGATTCTTGGGTGTTTCTGGGTACTTGGTTGGTGATGGCCACATGGAAACAGAAGGTGAGTCGGATGGATACATCCTGACTGTGTGTTAATAGGGATGATACTGTCCTTCATTTTAAACACATGGGATGAGGGAAAAATAATAATGGAAAAGGAAGCATTTGTGAGTAATGTTACATACAGTGTGTCTACACGTCTTCCTGTTCCTACCTGAGGGATCTAGCTATCACTGCCTAGGAGTTTTGTGGTGAATAGATAAAGCACACCCCAGCACCCACAGGTATTCAATAAAGAATCCAAAGACAAACCAAATCAATGAAAATAATTAGAGGAAACAATATTGCTGCTCAAAGAATGTGAAAACCATGTCAGACTTCAACAAGAACCAGGGATGGATAAAACGTCACTCAACTTGAAAAAACAAACAGACAAACAAGCAAACTTTGAAATGAATAAATACCTTAATATATTTTAATCAATATTTAGTGTTTAATAAATAGCATTTAAAATGTAGTGTTCTATTACACCTTATTTGGAATATTGTTTGGAATAGCTATCTATTCCTTTCTAAAGCAGTAGACACTTGAGAGCAAAACCTGGCAGAAGAATAATCTAGCCTCTTATGAGGAGACAAGTGCCATTTCTGAGAATGGATTTCAATCAGTCACTTATCCACGTGGCTACCACGTACCTTCCTTCCAGGTACCTTGTGGTCACTCACTCCCCTAGACCTATACTGTCTGATAAAGTAGCTGCACACTGGTTGTTCTTCTTGTCTAACCCCATTCTTCTCAGTGATAAGGACTGAGCCCAGAGCCTTGCTCATGCCGTCAAGTTCTTTACTGCTGAGCTGTACTTCCAGTTTGGTTTATAATGAGTAGTATGAGAAAATAATGTTAGATAGTTCACTAATACATTTTATACTATTCATTGAAATGATAACGTTGGCAATAACGCATCAAGTAATATATATATTAGTAAAAGTAATTTTGCCAGTTTCTTTTACTTTTCTCCACCATGGCTAATTGAAACTGTAACATACTTACTTTTGCCTTGAGTTGGTAGCTTTCTCTATGTTTCTGCACCACTTTGGGAATCAGACACAAGAGAAGAAGGTGGGAACAAAAGTTACCTCTATTACCTAATGCTAAACAGACTCCTCTGAGTCCTCTTCATAAGTCTGGACCGTGCCCTTGTCTTGCCCTTGGCTTGCTCAACCTGGTTATCTAAAAGCTTACAAAACTCTTCCATATTTGGAATTGCAAAACCTTAAATTAACCCATAAGCCCCACCTCTGCACAAGGACTAGGTAACTTCCTGAAATGCTGGAAGCTGTAGTTCTCGAAAAATAATAAAGCCTCATGGGAAAGTATATGGTGGCCTATAGATTTGTCCATATAAACCCCTACAACTCATGGCTTGAGGCAATTTTCATGGGGGAAGTTCCAGGGAATGGGCACAACAAAAGTCCATCTCTTGGTCAGTAGTAACTATTAAATAAATTTTACTTTAAATCTGGACCATATGGTGGAATTGGTTTTTCTCCAGCAAATCTCAGGATTAACTGAATCTGCTCTTCGTCTCCTCTCTTTGACATCTAGTTCTTGGGTGTCTTTAAAAAGAATTCCTCTAGACCAGAACTGTGCTGTACTTGATATTTCTCTATAGTAATTACCCCATACACTATCTCCTCTATGATGCTGTCTGCAACTTCGACTGGGTCCTCCTTGTATCTGGAGATGCGCATGACACCCTCTCTTACTGCAACTCCCCTGTTACAGCTGTTTTGAATAAAAAGTCTTCCTTGCTTCAAGTAAATAAATAAATAAATAAAGGTATTTTTCTTCCACAAAGTTAAGATTCTTGCCATTTATAAGACTTGTGAGATGGACAGAAAGGATTTCAGTAGACATAATGAGACAAATGCTGGAGAGCGCTGCCTCAGATGGGATGGTTAGAAACCACCTCTGCATGAAGGATGCTGCTGTCTTAGAAAGTTTCAGTCCCAGAACAGTCCTAGGGAAATGTGTGCAGGTGATGTAAACAGCAAGTAGAAATGTCGCTAAGGTAGCGTCTTATGACGTATGGTATGAAATCAAGGACAGTCAGAGGTCAAAGCATGTAGCTATGGGAAGGATTTTTTTTTTTAATTAAGTGGGAGGCCAGTGTAACACTTCAATGCTACTAGCCGTCAAATTTATTAGATGTGCTCCAAGACTTTGCAATATGGCATTTGGGAGTCAGGACAAGAATAGTGTTTACTGCCTAATTCTAGGTAGTCAGGGTATCTGCAAAAAAAAAAAAAAAAAAGTATGCACAATAATTATTTTGAAGAGATGCTCAGAATCATAGTTGTAAGAACAGTGAGTAGATGGCTGTCTCTTAACAAAGGTTATGTATTATTTTTTAGGGCAAGTAAGGGATAATTAATAGTGCTTTTTGTGGTGTTTCACACACAGGTTGACAGATATGTAACAACTGTGCTTTTAGTCATAGAGAATAAAATGCAGTGGAGAAGCACTGTATCTATCAAGCTCCTACTGCTATGGCCATGGAAGTAGACCATGTAACTCATGTCCCCTGTGACAAAGTACCCTGATGTTAAGGCAATGGGTTTGTAATAGTCTCTGAAAAGCAGCTCGGTAATGCTTTCTGTAAGTACGATATTTCTCCTCCTGTCATGCTGTTGCAGCTATCAATGTTACTGAGTGCCCGAGGGGAGAAAAAGGACACAGCACAAAAGAATAAAACATGTTTAGAAATGTGAGTGTTAGTCTTTAATGCCTGAGCTGTGCCTTCTAGGTAGCAGAGTCGAGGCCACGAAACCTTGACAATATGGTTGCCTTAACAATACCGGCATAATGACAACACCTGTTGACTAGCTAGTGGAGGTCAGGGAAATTTCACAAGGCCCCATCTCCAGATGAAGAGCTATCAGCAATCAATGGCTGTATGAAAGACATCTTCTCCCCCAAGGGATGTGCCCAGTCATGGGTTATCCAATCCTTAAGAAGTTATCAGCTCTAAACACATGTACATAAGGACATCATACAATGGGCTCAGTTGGTCCTGGCGTGTGTGTGTGTGTGTGTATGTGTGTGTGTGTGTGTAGAAAAATTATAGAAGAGGTTGCAAACTCAGGATTGGTGTGGAGATATGGGAGGAGTTAGAGGGAAAGATGGAAGAAGGAGAATATCGCAAATACAGTATTCACCTACGAAAGTTTCTTTTTTTAATCTATAAAACTTTAAGTTAAAAAGCACAAAACATCAAATGAAGTGGACTTTAAACTTGAGACATGGATGGGTACCTATTATTAGGGATCTCAGTAATAGTGTTCCCTGAAGCATGGTAGTTGTATCTGCATGGAATGTGAGCTGGGACATTTTCCCTAAAGGCAAACTAAGAGCCGAGGGATGTTGATACATAAAGCTAACAGACTGCAGAGTTGTTATTGGGAAAAATCTACTGTGCATATAATATAGCATTTTTAAAAAATCAGATAGTATAAAATATTATTTATTTAAAAATTTAAGCTACCAATTAATTCCTTGTCCTATCTACTGTTCTAATCTTGTTTCCTAGCAATGGCAATAGCTGTCACCAGATGATACGTTCTGGTTTTGTGATTTCAAGGTTTTTCTGATTAGTAGTACAGATCACACTGGTGTACGGAGATTTGTGTGATAATTGAAGAAATGTCAGTTACAGTGATTTTTGTTGTAGGATGTTTCGAAGATCAAAATAAACAAAGAGGAGACTAAGCTGAATGAGTGAAACCTACATTTCTGAGGTTGAATGGAAAGGGAATAATGAAAGCGGTATCTATTAAAGATAATATGTCACATCTAAAAGCTTTTGGTAACAGAGAATGATTGCTCACACAATTCTTATGTGTGCTGAGCACTCTTCTACTGCCACATGCATGATAACTCCTTTGATTCTCCCAGGACATTGGCAAGTGCTAACAGTCTGATTTTCCCATTGTGCAAATAAAGAAACTAAGAGGATGAATAGAGTAATGTGACCTACTGGAAGAGCTGGGGTTCAAACCAGACAGCCTGGTTCAATGGTTACAACAGGATACATACATAGTATCTCAAGTCTGTTCTAAAATATTATTGTTGAATTCGTTTCCTGCTAGATAACAGTCAGAATCACTTAACTATCCAATAAAACAAGATCTTATGTTTTGAAAGGTAAATTGTAGAAATTTTAACATTTTGCAATTTCTATATTGGCTTAGTATCCATCATTTGTACAGCATTGGAAATACGTTTATTAAAATTTTAGAATTTAAACCCAAAGTTCATACAAGTTCACACAAGCACACACACACACACACACACACACACACACAGAGAGAGAGAGAGAGAGAGAGAGAGAGAGAGAGAGAATTTTTGCTGTCTCAATGAATAAAGGCTATTTAATATTACTCAAGAACCTTGAGGACACAAAATATTCCGCTTTACTTTTTTTATTTTAGAGCTTATAATATAATTACAACATTATTTCCCCTTGCCTTTTCCTCACTCCCTCTCAACTCTCCCACAGATCCTTCCTTGCTCTCTTTCAAATCCATGGACTCTTTTTAAATTAAATTTTATCATACAGATATATAAAATCTCACATGGCAGAGATCCCAAAACTCACAGCGCACAGCTGAAAAAGAATGAACCACAGTGTGCTTCCTTTTTCTAAACTAAGTAGGCTAGCTATTTTGTGAAAAAGTTGGCACAGAAAGATATATTATACAATACATCACACCACACTAAATCCAATATGCAACAGTGAAAACTATCAAGACAGGCCTGTTTGAATTCATTTAGTGGAAATATTAAATCATTACAAATCACTGTAATGTAGAAAGTAGCTTAGAAGGTGGCAAGCTTAGTATATTGAATTTGCTCACTTGCATTCTAACTGAATATTCTGGAAGCTAAAATCCCTATAGTGACTCAGCTTTAGTGAGATTTAAAATCACCATTAACATACCATATATTCCCTAAAAGGTGTGCCTGTAATCACAAGGTCAGCAGGAATTGTCACAGTGCTGAAATGCTTTGGTTTTTCAGTCAGATGTTTCGCCCTGAAGAACAGGCAGTGGTGAAGGAGATGATTTCGTGGGAAAATGAGACCTTTCTGTCAAGCATTCAGAATTAAAGGCTGACTTTACTATTTTCGTAGTTGACAGGTAGATGATGTTTTTCTTCCTTGATTTTCCCCAAGATATTCAGGAGCCATGACCAAGAAACAGGAGCAAGTAATCAGAGCTTGCTTTCTTCTTTAGTCTTATTAGCTGTGAAGATGCTATGGCCGTTCTTTTTCAGAAACTACTTTTATTAGAAATTTGAAACAGTCTTCTGTTAGCTTTTTGGCATGCTAGATCAAAGGGTTATAGCAGGCTGAGCAAATTAATGGACTGTTTCTTTCTTGGTGGTGTACTCCGTAGTCTTAAGGAATTACAGGGTGCAAGGAATAGAACCTTTCTTACTGGAGTTGTGGTTGACTCTTGCAGGATAATCCCATTCAAGAGGAATACCTATTTCCCCACAAGTGCACTCTCCATCTGTCTTGCCTTATTCAATGAATGGAACAGGTAGGGTAAAATATGGACTTTTGCTTATGGTGCAGTACTCTTAGCACTGAACGGAGTACCATTATGCATTGTTATCAAGTAGGTGAGACGCCGCATTTAAACAAATGGATCATCATCCTGATATAGCAAGGGAAGTCGATGAAAGTATGTACAGACTCCTCGGCTGGAAACCACTGGTTCCAGTGCCTAACGCAGTCTAGGAAACTCACTGCAAAGGCAGAAAGCATGAAGGACCAGTGTCACTGTAACAAAGTGAGTGGATTCTCTTGGGAAATATGCAAGGAGTTAAAGCCATGGGTGGCATTAAGAATCTTGTGCCAGGGGTGACTCCTTGGGCGCTTCTCTTTTGGAAGCAAATCTCTTATGAACTTCCTCCACAGTCCCCAAAGATTGGTCTTCAGGCTGTCTTTCTGTTGTGAAGGTCTACTGCACACAAGATGGATTTCACAATACCTATAGGTGTGGCAAGGATTTCAAAGGCTTCCAGGCATGATGAAACTGAACCAAGAGAACTCTAGGTAGTATTTCTTTATACCTGATTCATAAAGTAGGTAATGTAGTCCTTTAAGTTACATAAGCAGTGCATGTATAAGTGAGAATATGAACGGAGGATAAGGATTGTCACTGAAAGGTCCCAGTTCAATCTGATTTCAACAGAAAGGGGTGACTGTTGATTTGAATAAGGCACATTAAAAAAATGGAAAGTTAACCTATTGTACAAATTTCATTCTAAGATCTATGGTAGCACTCTGTAAGAAGGGGCAAGAGCTGTCTAGAAAAAGGGGAAGATATGAATTGGATTTAAACATGTCAAAGGCTGTAGTATGCTTAACTTGAAGCACTCTTGAATGGGGTGGTGAAGGGGTCACTGCATTCTGGAAGGGCATATGAGCCTAGTACACAGCCTCCCTCTTCTCCCTTCCCCTCTCTACATAAACGCAATCCTACAGACACAGCCTGTCTCTAGAAGGAAACCTGGGTGACATAGACTATGAACACCAGCTGGGAACACAGGTCACTGCTGAACATATGTAAAAAGAAATTGATAATGAAAGTAAGGCTTTTAAAAAAATCAGCAAGTAATAAAGACGAAGAAAAGACATTCATGAGACAAATGAAGCCTTGGAGAGCCCAGTAATGAAACTAAAACACTGCTGTAAAATAGCTGTGTAAAAATCTGCCTCCATCCTTCCTTTTGTTTGACTGTGGCTGACTCTGCCAAGGACAGCCAGATTTAATTGCATTAGAAAGAATATTTCAGTGGTAAAATCTAAACAGAACATTATTGAAAAGAGAATTAGGCTTACATCTTGTCCACTAAGGCCAGCCAGACCAGTGTCTCCTTTGGCTCCTGGTTCACCCTGGAAAGAAATAATTTAAACAATAAAACAAAAGTGTCATATTTCAAAACCTTTACTAAGAAAAATCAAGAGAGCTATGTCATTTGGTTCTATATGTAACGAAGTGATAAATTTGCTAATCCCCTGAAAGAAACATGAATTTCAAAATAAGCAATTCTCAGCCCTAAAAACCAGAGTAGTTCAAAAGGTTCAAAGGAACACTACATAAAAATGATCAGGGTAGACTTAGAAGATGGATTATTTCTTCTCTTCTATAAGCAAGGAAGAACTTTCCGGAGGGCAATTTGGTAATATATATCAAGGCTCTTAAATCAGTTCCCTCCACCTGGCCCTGTGATTTTTTACTTTAAGAATGTATCCTAAGGAAATAACCAGATGAAAAGAGTAAGGCACCTTATAGCAATGCACAGTGGTATTTACGAGAAACATTCCACATGCCCAGGAATAAGGACCCGATCCAATAAATTATCACACGTAGATAAATGAACTATGGTGCAGCTACAAAAGTCATATTATGTTTATTTCATAGTTATTTCAAAGTTATTGGTATCTAAATAGTAGAACTCAAAGAACAAATTGAAATATCTAGTGTATACATCTCAACCAATATGCACTCTTATTAAATTTTACTTTATTTTATTTTATAGATTGAGTCTTCATTCCTATTGGGGCATCTTTATTATATCCCTCCCACACCAAAGCTTAGGTAACTTTTGTGGGGAAGAAGGCAGAAAGGGAAGGAGGCAGAGGAGTCTGTGAAGTGTCTGCTGGACAAGACATAGTTACCATAGTCGCAAATGCATAGCACCCGTAGTTACCAGCACAAGACCAAGCCAGTCAAAAACCTGGCATAGACGGTGGAGATACCTCATAAGCTCCACCATTAATAAGGGCTTCTGGCAGATGGCATATGTTCTTATTAAGTCACAATTGTTCAAGATGATCATCTACATCATAGTCCTATGTTACATAACAATAGTGAGATAATATTTTTGCTTGATTTCTGTCTGAAATGTACATATATTTATTGGCATAGCATGTAAACCTATAGTGCAATTCAATTTCTTAAAAAAAAATGCTAGTTTGTTTATCCTTACCTACATATCAACTTTCTACGGGTCTTGGGAATAATAGCAGAAAAAAACCATCAAAACAATTAAAGTGGGTAGTTGATGCATTTTTGTGATTATGAATGTTTTACTTCAGGTCGGACTTCAGTATTTTGTGTACAATGTGCTGTGTATAGAATGTGTGTTGAGTGTAGAGAGTGTGCATGTATAGTGTGTGCGTGTGTTTAGTGTGTGTATGTGTGTGTATAGTGTGTTGTGTATGCAGTGTATGTTGTATGTGTGTAAGCTATGAACAGGTTGTACTATATCTGCTTTGCATCACAAAGGTGATTTTCTTGACTTATAATCTTTGAAAAATTTTTTGATGAGCATTGTTATTTTTCTTGCAAAAATATTAAATTAAGCACCTAATTTTAAGAAATTATAAGCTTATTAGCATATAATGAAATGAAGTATACATGACCCCTGCAGTATAATGCACACACACACATACACACGTAAAATAAAATGAACAACCCCAATTTTCATAGCACATAGAGACTCCAAATGCAGTGAGCATTTTAAACTTAAAATATCAGGTAAGGAGTTACTCTAGAGTCTCAGTGGCCACTGGCCACATGTGTCTCCTTGGATTAATATCTTTTTAAAAAGTTAAAAATTGATTCTCTATCCAATGAGATGGCCCAGTGGGTAAGGACACTTGCCACTAAGCTGTGGGACAGGAGATCAATCTCTTCATCCCACATAGTGCAGGGAGGGAATTAACCCCCTGAGCTGTCCTCTGATTCCCACTGTGTGTGACAACATGCAGGACTTATCTACCACTACTCTCCAAACCCAAACCCAAACCCAAACCCAAACCCAAACCCAAACCCAAACCCAACCAAAACACCATGAATGAACCTAATTTTAAGAACCGTCTCTCAATTGTCCTAGACACATTTCAAGAAATCTCATTTCATTGAGCTCCACACATTTTCTGTCATGTCACAGAACATGCACCTGAACCGTGACGATCTGGACAGAGACTGTTACCTGTGACAGAAAGCTTAGGAGTTGTGAGTCTTGCACTATAACATGTGACTAACGGGGTGTGCAAATGGACCTTAAAAATCTGCAGATTCTAATGACAAGACTCCTATTCACGGGGCCGAAGAGATGACTTGTCAGTCAAGAACACTGGCTGCTCTTCCAGAGGTCTCAGCTTCTTTTCCTAGCACCCACATGGGAACACAAATCTGTCTGTAATTCTAGTCCCCAGAGGATCTGACATTCTCTTCTGACTTCCAAAGTTACCAGGCACATATGTATGATATACAGGCATACATGCAGGCAAAACACCCATATACAAAAAATAAATTCTAAAAAAGAGTCCCATTGACAGAGAAGAAAATACTTATCTATTTATGAAAAATGTTGTCCATAAGGCACATAACAGTTGTTTGTAAAAGTGGGGTGACATTTCTGTCACAGGAAGAAAATAGGATTTTATGGGAACCATCATCAGAATTTAAAACGTATTTGACCACAAACACAATCTCGAGTTTGAAATAACTCAAACAGTAATTCAGTTCTATAGGACGTCATATGCCTAGCATAAGTTGTGAGAAATCTGGGATCTGACTTCTAGCACCTCAAAATAGAGCTAAAAGCGTATATTCTTATAGGACATTGGAAACCTTGGCACTGGCTTCAAGATGGACAAAGGGAGACGAGCATTTGTGATTTGTGAGGATGGTGATGGAGAGGATGGTGATGGTGAAGACGGTGGCTGAAATGCTGCTGATGCTGATGTGGTGATAGTGGTGCTGCAGCAAACAGAGCTGTTAGGCTGATGAAGTTAATCCTGTAGGGTAAGAGGGTGCATTGTAACAGAAAGCCAAAGAAGCAGCATGTACCACTTCAAGGTGATTTCGAGTTAATAAAAAATTTAATCTACAGTAAGCACCAACATTCTACATGGGAGTAAACCAAAGACAAGAGATTTTAAGTCATATTCCAAGATCCCTAATTCAGCTCAGGCACCCTGACTTAAAGCCAGCATTTTAAATGCATTAAATTCATTTGTTTCAAAACATAAAAACATTATGAGGCTGAAATGCAACACATCTGGATCTCTTCAAAGAAAGAGGCAAAGTTGCTTAAAATGTTCATAGTGTGGGTCTCAGAAGACACACAAGGGCTGGAGAGACACCTTGGTGGTCCAGAGTGCTTGCTGCTCTTCCAGAATGCTGAGTTTTGTGCCCAGGACTAACACTGGATGCCTCATAGCTGCCTGCAACACCAGCTCTTAGGGGCTATGCTTGCTTTGGTCTTCATGGACAAACATGAACCCATGTGCCTGTGCATGTGTTAGTGTGTGCATGTGTGCGTGTGTGTGCATGTGCACACACACTCACTTCCTGAAACACTAAACAAATAAATAAATACTTTTTACAAAGAAAAATAGGATGGTCAGTGTTTTTATCGAAGGGTGTGCAATTGGTAGTGTCATAGTACATAGTATAGTTCAGTTTACTCTCTACCTACATACCTATCTACCTGTCCTCTGTGTGGTCTAACCTCAGAACTCTTGGCAACTCTCTGCTTTAGGGTGTCTCCTACACTGGGTGTTCAGCATCATCCCAGGCCTCTTTTAACTATAGTTCAGAAGCCAGGCTGTCTTCTACTCCATGTCTCCTCAGTAATAGCAAATAAGAATGTCTACAGACATTTCTAAATATCCCCTATAGGGCAATGCTAATTCCAGTGAAGAACACCATTGATATATTTATTGCATACATACTGTATATATGTGATATATTTATGAAATGAAGCATTTCAGTGATCAGAACCATGTTGCAATAAAAGAATGAAAAGAAGGAATGAACTGTGCAGCCTGGCACTTAATTCTGGGTTGATCAAACAGCCACAGCCACCTTGTAAGTATCAAACGATGAAAAGGATGGATAGTTGAGCCAGGGCTCAGGGCAGACAGTGCAACCCCAGGCATGGAACAAGATTTCCATAATACAGAAAAAGTAACATGTTTGATAAATTATTAGTAAACTAATGAGATTACTACTATCTAAATCAAGAATAAATTAGAAAAATAATATTTGTTGGCAGATTGATTAAAATAATTAACAGGAAGAATTTTCATTATTCATTAGAGAAAGAAGTATATTCTAACTGGTAGTCAGGCTAAGTGTGTAGGGGAAAAGACATCAAAGAAGCACATAGATGTTAGATGCCAAGTTTGTTTTAACTGGAATCAACTGGTCAGGTCCTATGCTGGATGCAGATAATCTCCATCAGTTTTCTGTTTTAAATTCTATCATTGTTTGCAAAAATGAAGTGGTGGGTTTTAAATCCAGACAAGAAAAAAAAACATACATTCATGTGTTGCATATTTAATACATCTCAAACAAAAGAAAGTTGAAAATAGTAACCAGCTGCTTCTTTCTCTCCACTGGAGGGAAATGAGCATGAAAAAAAAAAAAAAACCAACAACCAAAAACGTAGCATTCAAAGTTTCATCTCAGATTTAAGAAGCACTTACTTGGACACCAGAGGAAGTTAGCAAGCAGGAGGAGCGGAGGTTGTTTCTTGGTATTTGACTTAGTTTTAAAAGATAAAATATTTTTTAAAAGACACAGAGTGTCTGGAAATATTTTTAAAAATAAAACCCTGGAAAGTTAGACTTATGGGAACCTAAAATCAATTCTAACCAAAAGAATTCTAGTCAATTTTAACCAAATTAGGGAGGACGCATGGGAGTTAAGTGTCACTGATGACTTTCCCACTGTCTGTTCTTTCATGAAACACATGTTAAGATTAGATCGTGTCATCAAGTAGCAAAGTCCTTTTTACAGTGTATTAATTAACCCTGGAATGTCTGTATAAATAGGTAGTTATTAACATCAGTGTTGTACATTTCTATAGATACCATCAATAACATAAGAGCACATACTTCCCCTACCAGGATCTGTGCTTTACGTAGGACAGATTTTTTTAATGTGTCTGTGCATATGAGAGCAGGTGCCTGCAGAGAGGCCCGAGATGTCGGATCCTCACAGGACTGGAATGAAAGGTAGCTGCGAATCACCCAATACAGGGGTTGGGAACCAAACTTTGGTCCTCTACAAAAATATGCTCTGGAGCCGTTGGAATGAGAATGACCCCCATCCACTCATGTTTCAGATACTTGGATCCCAGTTGGTAGAATTGTTTGGGAAGATTAGGAGGTAGGACCATGGTGGAGGAAGTGTATCACTGAGGATGAGTGGGGAGAGGAGCTTTCAAAAGACTGTTCCCAGTGTGCCTTTCACTGACTCCTACCTGTGTGGATAGAGAAGTGAACTCTCAGCTCTTCCTACCACTAGGCCTTTGCTGTGCCATCGTAAACTCTAACTTTCTGAAAATATAAGCCCAATTAAATGCTTTCTTTTGTAAGTTGTTCTGGCTCTGGTGCTTGTCATGATAGAAATGTAAATGAATACATGTCCTTAACCATTAATCCATTTCCCCAGCTCCATAAGCACTGCATTCAATTCTCTCAGAAGCCACATTTTGGTTAGTATTTTCATCCCTACTTGCTGGTATAGGTCAAAGACTCTAAGTAACTTCCATGCTCAAAGAACTTCCACCATTCCAAGTTACTTGTTCAGTAAAAGTAAAAACTGATTTGGTTTAAGTTTCCTGTGTCCACAGGCCTGGGACTTTCGTTGATTTTCAGCTGCAGCTGACGGACAGCTCCTATAAACTTGTGCACACCACTAATGCCACCATGTGTTTCAAACTGGATCCTGGCCGTTTTCTTTAATTTTACATTTCTGGAATTGGTCTGAAGCCAATAATTTGACCCTGGCAAGAGAGCATAGACAGGTGAGGAATTGATGTTCCTGAGTATCAAAGATGACGAGAGTTAGCCAATCAGCATGTCAGCTTCGAGAGAGGAACAGTTCCAAGCCATCATCTTTGGGATTTCCTGAAGCAGCCTCAGCAGCATTTGCTCAGGTGCCCTCAGTAGAAGTAGTTCAACAACAACCAATACTCCCCCCTTAAGTCCTATCACACTCTCCTTCTTCCTACAACCCTGTTTCTTGAGATCTGTTTCCTATTATATATTTGAAGAATAAACCTTACATGAGACACATTCAGTGGGGTTCTTCAAAATACCTCTAAGGACTAAATGTAAGGTCTATTACTTGAAACACAAAAATGCATGCCTAGCTAAAATTTTTCTCTACTCATTGGCATTCAAAGCAGACTAGGAGTGGTGCACAGGCCTTTCATTCCAACGCTTGAGTAGCAGAGGCAGGCATACCTCTGTGAGCTCAAGCTTAGTCGGATTTACAGATTTGAGTTGAAAGCCAGCCAGCCAGGACTATACGAAACCAAACAAGTAACAACATCAGATCCAGAAAGATGCAGCCTTTGTGACGATTTGGTGACTCAAACAGTCGACAGTTCCATTTAAGAAACGGTTTAACCTAAAGTCTATTATTATTTCCAGAGTCATGGCTAGCAGTTAACTCTGCTAATTGTTGCAGGAGAAAAACTGCCTAGTTGGCATTTATATGAGCACTGCAAAATTCAAGACTCTTTGAGAGTCAGCCTTTGGGAAAGATACATCTAGGCAATGGTCACTCATGTTCACGAATACAGTCTCAGAATTTCCAGGCTCCTGAAACCCAAATTTTTGGAATAGAGACAAAAGAAGCATTTTTTTCAGAATCGTTCCCATAACTTCTGATGGTGACAGGCTGCAGTTAACCAGTGAACCACGGGAAACATGACAGTGCAGGACATTAGCAAACTGCACGTTACAACCTACCATTTCCAATCACGTACAACTGCAGTTTCTAGGTGATGAATGACAAATAGTAAGAAACAAGTCCTCTAGAAATGAGAGAGAAAGACAATAGGAATGGAGGAGAGAGGCAGAAGGGAGTACGGGAGAGGTGGCTGGTTTTTACAGGTGGAGGCAGCATAGTGATAAATCCTAGCTAGTGGGAGAGAGCAAGAGAGTGGTGCTTTGGGGGAAAGCCAAGCCCAAAGGGATGTCCAAGAGAGGAGATAGATGATGGGCAAAAACAAGACATCAAATAAAACATTAAAAGGGCCATTCTTCAAAGCTACTAATCTGGACTGACGTGGCTTTCAGATGTACACAAGGACAGAGTCACAGAGTAGGTCTCCCACAAACAACTCTTTGATGAAGATCACAGAGAATCCTGAGGAAAACGATGGAATCTGAAGTGACAGTGTCAGACTGACGCAGGCCTGGTGCCACATGCAGAGTAAATTCCCCAAACTGCCAAATCATCTGTGTAATGGTCTGACCATTTCCAAATTACAGCGATGTCAGCAATAATACTTCAGACCATTTCCAAAATTCCCCATTTCATTTTATTTTGCTGATGCGGAAAGGAAATGAAACTCGATACACATTTGAGAGAAGCAATTCAGTCTTCTGCAGCTGCTGCCTGGTATCCAGACAGAATGACAGATCCAGGGAATTCTCCATAATCATCGTGGGCCAATTTCAACTGGGTCCGGGAGCCACTGCTCTCTTCTCTGTCTCTAACTCATTTCTTGTCTAACTAGGATGAATGCATTACAGAATTTTTTTTTCTTTGCTGGTTTGAGAATGAAAGTTTCTAAAGTACATTTTAAAAATGAATTGCTACTCTCTTAGAATTAACAAGATGCTGAGCATAAAGACTTTTATGATAGAAAAAAAATCATGACTTTTTTTCCCCTGAGCTGTAGTTTCTTTATCCATAAACTTGAGCTGAGGGTATCACTTCACTCCTGGCTTATTTTGAGCTAACCTCTTGTGAAAGGTGTTCATGAACTGCCCATAAATTGTTTTTTTTTTTTTTTGTCAAAATAGAAACATCCATTACTACAAATTTGTGATATTGAAAACAGTAGTATGATCTGTGTGAAGTTCATCCCTCGGGGTTGAAACAGTCCTTCAGGAAGGAGGATCAAAGTTCATTCAGACTCAAAAAGCTAAGAAAACTAATAAGGCTCAGGAAGTCCAGAAAAGTTACAGGGTCTCAAAGCTGCTCCCTGAGCTTATGTGAACAGCCGCTGAGGACTAAAGATCCTTCAGTGGGAAGCTTTCTCAAGTCTTTTCTCATAGTGGATTAGCCTTTCTGTCTTTCAGTTACCCATATTACTGTAAGGGACCTCCAAAAATCCATTGGTTCACCAAGCTAGATTTGGATGGAATCATTTCCTTGTTCTATGATATGTTCCATCTTCAGAATGAACAAACACTTGCCCAGGTCTCCTAGAAGAGTCACATAACATATAGGAAAATGAGATGGTATCCTTAATCACAGAAACACGTACTCTTGGTATCTCAAGAGTAAGGTGATACTTTAATAGCTTATTATCATTCAATCATTTAGAAAAATGTGAATATTTTTCTGTGCTACCTCTGACTATTTTATCAGTGCTTTTACATTTATACATTTTAATTAGCTTCCAAATATACTGTTTTAAAGAGTTTATCTTATTGCTATTATTATAAATTGTGTGGCTTAATTCTCGTCACTGGACCTGGATTGAAGAAACACACTCAACTATACATTTGAGATTGGAAAACATTTTCAACTAAATCAGATTGTCATTGCTATAATATGCAAGCAGGGGTACCTCTACTGAACTTTGGAAACATTTCTATAATGATAAGCCCACTTAAGCTGTGAAGTGTTAAATAGTCAAACAAATTGACAGCATCCCAATATTATACAAAGGCTTGTACTAGGCACTGCAGATAGAAGAGCTCATTATTGCTGTTTGGGGAAGAGTAACCTGCGGCAGTTTGCAAGGGAAACCACAATATTGAAAGCCACGTGAATTCAAGAGTAAAGAAAGCACTAAAAGTAGTCATGCTTGGGGAACGTTTATGTTGCAGACAAAAGCTAAGTTAGGCCCTGCAGTACATTAAAACCTGAATGATCTGTCATCCTACCAGCTGCAGCTCACAAAGATCAATGGCTCTGACAAAAAGACTCAGGGGCTAGGTGAAATTTCTTTTACTAATCAAACAGGGGACAATTGTAGTATCAATGAGGACAAGGTCAATGAATTAAAGCAGATCTATTATACCAAACCCAAACAATAAAATATAATTGGTAAACATTTACAGACTTCAAACTCTTCTTGGTATTGAAAACTATATAAAGAGGAAAATATTTAACAAAACCTTCTTACTGATGTACAACATGGGGTAATCTGGGAGTTGATTCAAGAAAGTTTCTTCTTACATAAATATTATAGCTAATAAAATTGGGAGAATAATAAAGTTCAAATATCACCATTTTTGCTGCCCTCATAGAATGGATATGTCAGGATATTCGTGATAAATGACTTTTACACACTGAAAAAGGTATTTCAAACTGACTTGAGAGATGTTTCATCTATATAAGCATGAGGAGCCAAGTTCAGACTCCTAGTACCTAGTAAAAACAAATATCAAAGCCCTAGGTGGGATGCAAGCCCTTGATCTAAGAGTTCATGAGGCATAAATTGGTAGATTCCAGGGCCCACAGGTCAGCCAGCCTAGCCCAACCAGTGGACTCCAGCTTCAGTGAGTAACCTTGTCTCAAAACATAAGGTGGTGAGGACTTGAGGAGGACACCTAAATTTGTCCTCTAGGCTCCGCATGAAATCACACCTGCACACACACACACACACACACACACACACACACACACACACACACACTGAAGATAGAATGGAAAGAATCAATAACTCAGCTAGAAAACTCAAAGGACAGCCTAAGAAGCTGAGTGAATTAAGAAAGATCTCTACCTAAGGGACATCAGAACTCTACCTAAAGTAGAGCATCTAAACCAAACCAGCCAGAAGTATGAAAAAAATAAATAAAAACAAAACCATCATGGAAAAGAAAAAGGAGGGAATCATAGAACACCAAACCTTTGAATTACAGGCACAGATGAGGGAGAAGAATCCCAAGCCAATGGCATAGACCAGATCTTTACCAATAATACAGAAGTAAAGTTCCTCCAAACCAAAGAAAGTAACGCCTACATGGATATATGAAACACGTAGATCATCAAATAGACAAAACCAGAAATGGAAATTCCCATGGCATTGTAATAGTTAAAATACTAAGTATACACAATAAAGGAAGTATAGTGAGAGTTATAAGAGAAAAAGCACAAGTCATGTATAAAGGAAAACCCATCCTTGCTCACACACTGAAGGCCTAAAATCAGCCATAGGCCTAAAATCAGCAATAGGCCTGTCATACATGTATACTAACACCAAGTCTTGGGTCTCTGTGGAAAAACATTGAAACAGATGGCTATAAGCTATTGTAAACAGGCAGCTTTCATGGAAATTTACCAACCTGAGTAGTCATAAACCTTGTAAATAGGTAGCCTTGGCAGACAATACCAACTTAGGTAAGGACAAGTGAATCATAGGCAGAGTCATAGTGATCTGTCCCCTGGACCTTCACCCAGCCAATACCCTGTTCTGAAAGATATCTGTATTCCCCCTGAACACCCACACTCCAGTGTCATTCCCTTCCCCATGTCCTGCCTTTCTGTGTTTAAAACTCCTGTGTGAATGAATTATGATTTGAAAAAAATAAATAAATTATTTTAAAAAAGAATAACAGTTTTCTCAATGGAAAATTCGAAAGCCAGAAGAGCCTCAAGCAATGGATTCGACATCCTAAAAGACTGTGACAGACAGCCTAGACTAATATAACACACAAAGCTATATGCTATAATTGAATGAGAAAGTTTCCATGATATAGACAGCCTTACAGAGTTTATATCCACCAAACTAACCCTAAAGAAAAACAAAGGAAGCAATATATCAGGATGAATAAGGAATGAGCATAGCTGAGAAACTGTGGGAAAATATGAATCCGTAATTATTAAAGCACAAAATTCTACTGAGAACACATGAGCACCGAAATTCAACATCATGGTGAGTGGGGCTTACATATTTCAATAATTACTTTGAATATCAGTAGCCTCAGTTCTCCAACCAAAAGACACAGGCTGATTGAATGAATTAAGAAACAATCCGTCTATATAGGTTTTTTTTTTCAAGAAATACATCTTAATTTTAAAGATAGGTATTGCCTCATAGTAAAAGGATAGGTGAAAGTACTCCAATCAGATGGAATCAGGAAGCAAACAGGCACTGTTATCCTGGTATCTGACCAAATATATTTCAAACTAAAACTAATCAGAAGAGGTAAACATAGACATTTCAATCTAACTGTGGGTAGAGTTAACCAAGAAGACATAACTATACTAAATTTATATATACCCAATTTTATTAAGAAAATTATCTACCACTGGAACTAAAGATACAGATCAGCATCAACCAATTTATTAATAGTAGGTGATTCTGATACCTCACTTTCTCAGATAGATCATTCAGACAAGAAATAGACGGATAAAAAGGATTAAATGGCATCATATTTCAAATAGACTTAACAGATATCTACAGAATACTCTACCCAAACACCAAAGAACACAGACTCTACTCACCATTACATGAACACCTTTCTACGTCCTGGGACACAAAGCACATATTTAAAAATTCACAAAGACGGAAACAGCTCCATGTACCCTATCTGACTACAAGGTAACACAATTTAAAATGGCAAAAAACAAATATGTAGTAAATATACAAATTCATGGAGATAAAACAACTCATTACTGAGTAATGAATGTGTCAAAGAAGAAATCAAGAAATAAAACAAATTTCTGGACCTAAATTTAGATTAAGACATGACATAACAAAACCACTGAGCCACACTGGATGAATTGCTGTAAGGGGGATTTAAACTGCCCATGGGGGAAAAACACAACTCAAAAATTTGGAAAAAGAAGATTAAACCAAATCTAGTTCCAGCCAATGTCAAGAAGTGATAAAAATCTGAGCAAAAAGGTCAATGAAATAGACACAAACACACATGCCAGCATGCATGCACGTGTGCACACACAACCAAAGAAAGAGCAGAGCCTAATTGACAGAATCAAAAATAAATAGGGAAACATTACAACAGAAACCAAAGACATTCAGAATATTATAAAGTAATACTGTCAAACCTTTACTCTGTTAAGCAAGAAAATCTAAAAGAAATGAATGAATTTCTAGGTTCAACTAAACCACTAAAATTAAACCAAGCAGAAATGACAACCTAAACACACCATAACAAACGAGATTGAAATAGTAATAAAAATCACTCCAGGTATTAAAGAACAGTCCAGTATTAGATGTATTCACAGAAGAATTATCTGATTTTCAAAGGATATCTACAGCCAATCTTTCTTAAACTATCCCAGGAGAAAGGAAGAAAGAAAGAAAGAAAGAAAGAAAGAAAGAAAGAAAGAAAGAAAGAAAGAAAGAAAGAAAGAAAGAAAGAGGGAGGAAGAAAGAGAAAGAAAGAAAGGAAGAAGAGAGAGAGAGAGAGAGAGAGAGAGAGAGAGAGAGAGAGAGGAGAGAGAGAGAAACAGAAGGAGTACTCCCAATCTCCTTTGATATCCGAACAAGGTAAAGACACACAAAAAAATAAAACCACAAACCAATATCTCTGACGAATGTAGACTCAAAAATGCTCAATAAATTCTTACAGACTACATATATACATAAAAAAGATTATACATCATGTCCAAGTTGGCTTTATTCCTGAAATGGAGGGATGATTCAACTCAGGCGAGTCAATATATGTAATAACATAAATAGACTTAAGGAAAAATAAACACATGATCATCTTAATAGACCTAGAAAAAATACTTAGACATGACTTCATTTTGAATTCCTACAGAATGTAGGGCTAGAGAGAACATAATAAAAGCTATATAGGAAAAATTCACAGCCAACCTCATCCTAAATAAAGAAAGCTTGAAACAATTCCATTGAAGTCAAGAACAAGTCAAGGATGTCAAGTATCTCCACTCCATCTCAATACTGTGCTTGAAGTACTAGTTGGAGCAATAGCACAAGAGTAGAAAGTTAAAGTGATTCAAATGGGGAAGGAAGAAGATGAGGAAGATGAACTGCTTGTTATTTGCAGATGACATGATATTTGTGTGTAAGAGTTCCCTAAGAGTTTTCCTGAGAACTTCTAGATATGTTAAACAAATTCAGCAATGTGGCAGAATATGGAATCAACTTGCATAAATCAGTAACTAGTTTACACACCAAGGACAGTCCTATAGAGTTGGAGATCATGAGCAACTCCCACTAGCAATAACCTCAAAGAAAATAAAATATCTAGGAGTGAACCTAATGAAGATAGTAAGATATCTCTATAATGAAGAGAAGGCTTAGAAAGATATTAGAAAAATGGAAAGACAGCCCATGCTTGTGAATTGGTAGAATAACATTGTGAAAATGACCATTCTACCATAGCTCTTTATAGATTCAATGCAATTCCAATAATAATCTCCTTCTCATTTTTCTTTCACACAGGCATGAAAACTATCCCAAAACTTACATGGAGCCACAAAGGACACTAGATAGCCAAAACTATCCTGAACAAAAATCAACAATGCTTGAGGGATTGCCATATAGAATAGTGGTTCTCAATCTTCCTAATGTTGAGATCGTTTAATACTCTTCCTCGTTTGTTTTCATTGCTACTCATAGCTGTAAATTTTCTATTGTTATGAATCCTCATATAAAGATCTGTGTTTTCCAACGGTCTTCAGTGATCCCTGTGAAAGGATCAATCAACCACCAAAGGATGCAAATCAACCGACTTGCATTCTACAAGTTGAGAAGTATTGTTCTAGCGCCACAGTAATAAAAACAATATGGCACGCACACACACAAAACACACGTAGACCAAAAGAACAAAACAAATGACTCAAAATGAGTACATTTAACTCAGCCACCTAATAGTTGATGAAGACACCAAAAACATACACTGGGGAAAAAAAAGAAGCATCTTCAACATATGGAGGTGGGAAAACTGGATAGCCACACTCAGAAGATGAAATTAGGCATGCAATATGAAAAAAGTAATAATAAAAAGTTAGACACGTATCTCTCTCATTGCAGAAACAAAAAATTAACATCAAATGGATCAAAGAACTAAACATAAAACTTGAAACATTGAAATTGCCAGAAGAAAACATAGACAGCACTATATATAACATGGTTTTAGAAAGAGACTTGCTAAATTGGACTCCATTTGTCTAAGAATTAAAGTCAACAATTGACAAGAGGGACTTCATCAAATTAAAAATCTTCTGCACAGCTAAAGAAGCAATCAACAGAGTGAATGAAAAGCCCACAGAAAGGGAATCATTACTAGCTATACATCTGACAGAGGATTAATATCCAGAATATATAAAGAACTAAAATTTAAAAAGAATCAAGGAAAGGAATGATCCCCTCAAAATATGGGCTGGGGATTTGAATAGAAAGTTTTCAGAAGAAGGAAAACAGGGCAAAGAATGTGAGGGCATTTGCCTTGTCTTATTTTGTTTTGTCATGTTTGGTTGCTGTCTTTTTGTGGTTTGTTTTTGTCATGTTTGGTTGCTGTCTTTTGGAGGTCCACATTCTTTTGAAGGGAAAGGGATGGGGAGATCTGGGGGAGAGGGGTGTGGTGAGAGGGAAGGGAATTTGTGATGTGGATGTATTGCATTAGAGAAATATCCATTTTCAATAATAATAAAACAAAACAAAAACAAAACAAAAAAACCCCACTATGACCAAAAAACAAGTTGTGGAGGAAAGGGTTTTTTTCACTTATATTTTACCATCACTGGTCATCACCGGAGGAAGTCAGACCAGGAACTCAAGCAGAGCAGGAACATGGATGCCGGAGCTGAAGCAGAGGATGGGTACATGGCTTACTGGCTTACTTCTTATGACTTGTTCAGCCTGTTTTGTTATAGCGCCCAGAACTACTAGCTTGGGATGAGATCACTCACAATGGAAGGGGCCCTCCCCCATTGATCACTAATTGAGAAAATGCCTTACAGCTGGATCTCATGGAGACATTTCCTTAACTGTTGCTCTGTTTTCTCTGATGACTCTAGCTTGTGTCAAATTGACACACAAAACCAGCCAGTACAACATTCGTGGGAGACAAAGATGATTTCTTTCCTTCTAAGCAATGGTATGTGCTCATTCACACATGCTGGTATCTATTTCTTCTTTATTTCATTTGATCCTATAGCACGGGACTCAGAAAACTTCTTGTGTTTGCAAAGATGTCTAAGAAATATCAGGCGTTTTCACAAAAGAAGTACAGTCTCAAATGGTCCAGACTAGCTTCTATTTTGTCTTTGCAAGGATAGTTTATTCTACTACTTTTTCTTCTTGGATCTATCAGAGAAAGGTCAGTCTCCAACAACTTTACTGTGGAGGCAGATCTTATCTTGATAATTCATACATAAAACTTTACTTTATGTTCTGACTATATTACCTGAATTGTGGGGGTGTCATGACTAATGGGTGCATTTTGGGTAAAGAGTCAGAATTTAAGCTTTTCAGGAGCACATGGAGAACTCCAGTGGAGTCGTGTGTCTTGGCCACAGAAAAGTACAAATTTTATTGAATTGGGTTGAAAGTATTGTGTGCATTTCTACTATGAGACAGAATAAAAAAATTATAGATAATTACTACATCACATAATTTGGCAGCTTTAATTCCATTTTTGAGAAGTTTTGCAGAATGAAGGAACAGAACAGGGTTTGGGCTTCTTGTGATTTGTTTGTATGAGTATGTTGGCACAGCATGATGATTCAGATATAGTCACTGTAAGTCCATAGGACTTGAGTGGACATAGGTGTTTGGTTTTAATTTGATCCATCAAAACGGAGTTTGCAAAAGACCCTGAATCTTAGAAGAGATTATGTAGAAGATAATTGTGTTCAAATTTGTAGTGAGTCACAAAGCTGGGTGACTTCGCATGCATTCCAAAGGGGCCATGGCTCCTTGGCTGCAGAAAACTGATACTAGGCCTGGTGTGATAATTTTTTTCCTAGGGAACGTTTATAGATGTGTTACGTACACTGTGCAGTGAGTGGAAGCATTTAGCCTGGCAGGAGCAGGGGAGGCAGTGTTCATTATAATAGATATATAATTTTATATATAAAATTATAGATAAAAATAACCATTGGTCTTCAACCTTTTGTTGTTGTGAAAGGATCTGATGGTACTTCTTACAATGCAAACTTCTAAGGCATATGGCTGCTTCTGATCTAGTGGACCAGGAGGTTTCAATGTAGGCAGTCTGCAAGCCATATTATGAAAGACGCTGAATGTAATTTATATCTGGTGCTTCTCATTAAAGTATATTCATTGGTAATTAACAATAACTACAGCTTAAACAGAAACACATACTTTCTCACACTGTGACATGCAAAAAAAAAAGGGATTTTCTCAGTGCATGGCAATATGTCATAAAATGTTTTGTACAGAAACTACTAATTCTAATAGACATTTTTGTATGTGTATTATTTAAAACTAAAACCAATACGATTAACCATAAAACATCTCCTTTACTCTTTTAGTAGGCTAATGTCTGGAAAAGTTATTTTTCTATTTTTAATCTTTGCATAGGTAAGCAAAACAAGCATATTCAAGTTTGAATATAGGTAGAGCAAAAATCTCTAAAATATGATGTGAAAGGAATACATGTTTTAACAGGGTCCTAAACCAGGTTTTCAAAAGACCCTACTGGGGCCACTTGAGCTCTTACAACCTATTAAATTCAATTTATATAGGTGGAAAGTCCTTATTATGCATTTTATGATAATATGCATTTTAAGATGTCCCATGATAAATATTAGCCTCACTACTAGACCATAATGGTTATTAACTCAGTAAAATTAATAATATGCCTTTTAAGTGATCCAAACTTTCAAAGACTCTCAAGGGAGATTTATTTTTTTAGTGAGCTGTTGAAATAAAGGAATTCCTACAATTTTGCGAACAAAGCAATATAAGCTTAACATTTGAAAATGTTCATAAATAATAAATGGAACTTCGTTCCAGGATCCACGTTATTTGAGCTTATACTGAACTATTCCTTAAGAACTGTATTTGAATGTTACAGTCCTGGCTCCCGTTTCCACTCTGGCCATTCACTTGTAAGTACTCTTAGTTTTTCTGACTAGGTCACTCACAAATGGGTCTAAATGAGACATTAGAGTTGCCCCTTGGCCTTCTTTACTATTCCAACAGAGCCAAAGTCACCCTTGGGCCACATAGCTCTGGACCACAGAGGAATGTTCACATTGCCCCATGCTTGACATCAGTCATTTCTCACCAATCCTTGTGAGGTAAGCTCCTGTGAAAAAGTCATAACTTGCCACTTGAGAAAGTGGGATGTTGCAGATGAAGACCAGAACACTCCCCAGCTATAGAACTTAGGCTGACTGTAACTTTGAACCTTGTACTATTAAGATTTCAACACTAAGGAATTAGTTTTGCAATGCTGATGAAAACAATTCTTCACCAAAAGTTCTGTGTTGGGTGCACTTTATGTTTTGAACCCTGTGAATGAAGAATATTAAATATTAAAATTCTTCCTCCTTGACTGTAGAAAACTGGCAAAGATGTACACTGAACCCCTTTCTTAAAGACTGCAATACATACACTGTTTTGCATAGTGGCAAGAAAGAAATCTCAGAAATAGGAACTTGAAAGGAATTCTAGAAGTGTTTTTTTTTCCTTATGGCATGATACTCTAGTTTGCCTTCCAGTAGCTCTGAGAAAGGATTCTGACCAAGTGCACACTGGGGGAAATAAAGCATTTATTTGGCTTCCAGATTACAGTCCCCCATGGGAGAAAGCCAAGGTAGGAACTCAAGGCAGGAACCTGGTGGCAAAACTGAAACTGAGACCATAAAAGACCTCTGCTTACTGAGTTGGTATTCTCAGTTAGAAATTTAAAAATGCTTAACAGATATATATACTCAGAGGGCCAAAACCAAGCTGCTCAAAACAATTTTTCAGTTGAGGTTTTGTCTACCCAGATTTAAGGTAAATAATTGGAACTACTTATGACATACAGTGACCTACAAAGTCTTAGATCTTGACTCAAAAATAAGGTGGATAGATATGAAGGAAGACATTCTTTATCACTTCATTAATCTCTGGCCACCACTTATGCACTTGGGGACACACATACATCACACACACACACACACACACACACACACACATGCACACACATGCATGCATACATGTATGCACACACACAATCTTGGGCTGACAATTTGGCTCACAGGCTTAGCACACAGAAAGTCATGTTTTTTGCTGCAGAGAATCAGAATTTGATTCCCAGCACCCACTGTGGACAGCTGACAACTGCCTGTCACCCAGCTCCAGGGAACCCAGTGTCTCTCTCCTCTCTTGACAACAGCACTCATGTACTCATACCCACAAACACATATACATACACGTGACTAAAAAATAAACTCTGAGACAAGAAAAATCTAAGTATGTATATTATAAATTCGATGATTCGATATTGTAAGATAGATTCCAATTGACTTACATACTAAAAAAAACATAACTCATTTAATATCTCAGCAGGTTTTTTGTGAAAGCTCACACTGTCGAAATTGATACACAAATTCTAAGGCACTAGCTTGACCATGACAACCTTAAAGAGCTAGAGACGTGCGTGTTTCTTGCTGAATGCTGACTGGCGGTGTGTTACCTGTGCAGTGTCATATTGTTACAAGAATGGAAGGTAAGTAGGCCCGAGGATCAGATTGAAGATGTCCTCCTTCATTTCCTCCTTTCTGTGTCACTCCATTCCCAATCGCTTTAGTGTCTGCCACCTCCTGTCCCACTGCCACTGGGGGATTGCCATTACCGTACTCATAGCTGTGCTTCCATTTTATTATTGATCATTACAGCCGTTATCTAAGCTGTTTTCCATTCATTCATGCATATCTTATGTGATATACTTTTAATTAAAAACTTCCCAGGAAAGAGATTTAGTTCAGAAGTAGACTGCCTGGCTACTGTGAGCAAAGCCTTAGGTTTGACTGCCTGTATCATTAAAAAAAAAAAAAAAGATGAAAAAATACTTAAAACGTATACATGGACATTATATTCAAAATCTGTTAATACAGATATGAAAATGTTATGTAATATTTGTATATGATAACAACTTACAGTCCATATATATATGAAATATACTTAGTGATTATTATGAATTTAACCTTTATTAATATAAAATGCATGAAACTCATACATTTTCATATTTCAAAATATAAAGGTATGTATAATATGCTTGTTTCCTAAAGAGTCAACCATTCCTATGGCCTTACTGTTTTCTTCTCTCCTCTCCTCTCCTCTCCTCTCCTCTCCTCTCCTCTCCTCTCCTTTTCTTTTCACAGGTCCTTAGCGCTCTACTACTGAGATATTTCCAGCACATTCAGTGTTAACATGGGCATCTACTCATCTGGACATCAGATTTTTATCAGTGTGGTGTATATCTTTCCAGTTTATTTATGCAAACACACAGACACACCATTTATATATGTATATATAGTCTTAATTTTCAAAACAATTGGCCATTATGGCCATTACTTACATACTGTTTTACAATTTTGTATTCTATTTCAATATTATATATGACATATTAATTTGTATTACTCATATAGTCATACTCCTATTTTCTTTAATATTCTATAATATTATTATATATTATAATAACTATGTGTATTATTATATTATTTATTATTAAATAGATTGTATGTAATATATATGCTTTACATAACATGTTATATAATAATATATGAATATATAAATATAAATGTATATAGATATATTTATGATATATTTATATGTTATATAAATATGCCTATATAAATATATAATGTATAATATATATTACATAGTATAATTTTATAATGTTCTATAATAGAACTATATCACAGTATATTTAATTATTTCCCGTTAAGAATACTGACATTTTAGTTTTGTGTCATCACAAGAAACACTGCAATAAACACAAATGTATTTCCCACAAGGAAGCTCTCTACACAGTTTGTACTGTATACGTAATAGGTGATACTTATATTAGGACATCTGTGGGCCAACTGTACAGATCTTGATAAATGGTTGGATTCGGCTGGCTCCTTTAGGACCTGTATTAAAGCTTTATGCTCCTTGAAGCCATAAACACCGTCATTTGCCCGTGACATACTTCACAGTAGTAGCATTCTCAAGATGGTGATTGCTAGGTAAATGGATTATGCATTTTTCATTTCTGAACAGGTGTTGTTAAATTGCTTTCCCAGAGAGAATATAGCTCTGTGCATACCACTAGCAGGGCATGGGCATGTCTTTGCCCTTGAATTCCATCCAGCAACAGGTGTCAAATGGGTGTTAAGTCACGTCTCATAATTGCTTTAAATTACACATCACAGACTACCATTAAGCTCTAGCTTTACTGTGTTAACATTGTGAAGTTGCTATTTAGTGACTGCTTGTTCATGCATCTTACACATTTAAAAACTGAGTTACTTGGGGTCTTTCTTGCCTCAAAATTTTAAAATCCCCTGGAAATAGCAGATGTTAATTATTACTATGTTAATAGTTTTACTTGATTTTGCTTAACATCGTCCTGTACCATTACAATGTTCAATTTTTATATGCATTAATAAACAAAATTTTTCCGTATTTTTTTTATATTTTGGTATGCATACCCTGTTCTTAGTTTTCAAAAATACACTATATTTACACTGCTTTGACTTTTGTCTTAACTCTTTCATCCGTTTGGAATTTATTTTTGTTAGGGGTAATGTATCTTTCATATGAACAACTTCAATAGTTCTGGAGTCTTTACAGAAGACTTGACTGAGACATCAGAGTTGTCTCTATTCATTCATAGACTAGAGAGGTCGGGTCCTAGGCTCTGCATCTTGCTCCTGTATGCGGTATAATATTTACAGTGATGCAGAAATCTTATGGAATGTTAGTATGATGTGCTTCTCAGCCTTTGGCTAAGATGAAATGAAGAATGCTGTGAATCTTTGACTGGTAAATTATCCTAGCGGGCAGAGACCCTTGTGTGCAAGCCTGTCTGGATCTGAGCTCACTCCATGGGACCTATGGTGGGAGGAGAGAACAGAACCTGAAAGATTTTCCTGACCTCCACAGGGTTCCACCCATCCTTCATCATACTAATAAGCTCACAGGGTGCTACCCACCCCAATAATAATAAACAATGCCCTTGAAATTTTATAAAGAAAAATAATGCCATAATGATGATGTCTTATAAAAGAAACATTGCTCTTTTCTCCCTGCCCCTGCAAAAAACAAAAACAAAAACAAAACAAAAAACAAAAAAAACCAAAACAAAAATAATGGCTATGTTCATTTGTTAACTATGCATATAAACTTCAGGATATAGTACCCAAGTTTAAAAAATAATTGAAAACATTTTGGAATTGCTATTTTTATTGTGTTAAGTTTGTGAATTGATTTTGAATCATTGAACTATTTTATTGTAATTTTGAAGAGTACTTCCAATGTGGATTCCTTTGGAGTTTATTCTAGACTTTTGGTGTGTTAACAAGTATTCTGTTTTTTTTTTTCTTAAAATTTCTCCTAATTATTATTGATTTTAATTTTTGGTAACTTATTTATCATTTTATGTAAGTTGACTTTGGATAAAATACATCAATTTTTCAATATATCTGCTATTAGTGAATTAGTTTCTCTTATAAATGACTAAAATATTTTTCCAACAAGTTCTCCAAAATTTTCTTAAAACTCATATTACAGTGAGGAGGTTAATGACTTCTTTTCCAATTTATGTTATTTAATTTTCATGTGATGGGAATTTAACCTTTAGGAATTAACTTCGCTTATTTGATTCCTAATAGAGTTTTTGTCTTTTTTACAAGCAATATTTAGAGTTGGATTTCAGTAAAGATATTTTATCAGATCTTATTACCCAGGGATTTAATTAACAGTGATGATAATTCATGTTATTCAAAGCTTCAGTATATGTCAATAGGACAACTCAATTTCAATACTTTATTTGGTCACTGTAGTGCACTTGTTGATTCCTTAACAGGAATCTCCATGGACACCCTAATCTTGCCCTACCTGGGGTTTTGCTGAACAGTTCAGTTCTATCTGCTGACATATTACTTAATACATCTCTATGTGTGCTTGTGAATAAAATCTAGTTGCAATTCATTTCTCATTATCTATGGGGTTGAAATATGCCAACTTCTCAGAAATTATCTTTTCTTTATCTTAGAACATTTTAATATTTAAACAATTTAAATGTGGGTCCATAAAGTCCAACTCAGAAACTCCTTCATTTCCTGGGGTGTTTTCAGCTACCTCTCCAATTTCCTCCATAGCTTTTAACGTTGCCATAGTTTCCAGTTGTTAGTGATTATGTTTTTGCACATCCTTCAGGGTATCCAGTTTGCTCTTTCGGGATGCATGTTAATGTTCCCACACTCTTTCGTCCATCTTCTAACTGTGGTCACCTCTTCTGTTCCTAATTTGTCTTCTTTCTTTTTCCTACTTTCTGTCTGTATACTTGAATTTTATTCATTCGTTTTATTGGTCACATATTAAACCTACTTTTAATGCATTTTTCCATTTCTAAAAGTCTATGGCTATTGTTTCATAGACTTTACCATGTTTATTAATTTCCTGTTACTAATTTATTTTAAAGCTGCTCTTCTGTTTCTATTCCATTTCTTTTTATTTCTATTTTACTTTTTCCTTTATTTTGTGTTTAATTCTTTAAACTCGATGTTTATTCTGTGATAATTCACCCTCATTACAGCTTTGGATCTGCCCCATGGGTTTGTGGATATTTTCCTAATCATTGATTTTTATAAACTTTACTGAAATTGCTCTATTTTCTGATCAATGTTTTCTCTATTTCTGCATTTTATTACTGGGTATAGGAACTTTTTTTTTTTTTTACAAAATCTCTACATTTAATATTAACTCTTTGTCATCAAAACGTAAAGTTTTATGTATGTCATGTAATTGCTAAAAAGCAAAAAAGGAAAACAAGGAAAAGGAAATGTATCAGGTGCTGGAAAAATGGCTCACAGGGTAAAGTGCTTGCCATGTAAACAGGAGTACCTGATTTCATACCCGCAGAACCATGTGAAGGCAGATGTGATAGGACACATCAGAATTAGGAACACTCCTTAAGGAGAGATGGGCTGCAGAGGCAGAAGAATCCCCAGAAACTCCTAAGGGACAGGAACCCTCATACACAGCAGTGAACAAGAGACGGTCTCAAATAAGGTGGAAGAGGTGAGCTGACAGTGAAGGCTGACCTGTAGTCTCCATATAGGCACTGTGGCATATCTTTATCAACAGACATGAATATGTGTGCAGGGACATGCACACACATACACACACCTTCAAAAATCATGTGTCAGATAAAGGGTAGAACAGTCTTTGCCCCCCTCTGTTCTTCCTCCTTACTTTTCGTGTTCTAGCTTGTACCCCCTCCCACAGTTCTGCTGATCCTTCTCGTCCCTTGGCCTCTCTCCCTGTCTACTTCTCTGTCTCTGTCTCTCTCTCTCTGAGTCTCTGTCTCTCTCTGTCTCTATCTATGTCTATGTCTCCCTCCCTCCCTCCCTCCCTACCCCCCCCCCTCCCTCCCTCCCTCCCGTCCTCTCTCCCTCCCTCTTAGCTTACTAAATCCAATTATACCTGAAATCTTTTACTTCTCAAAAGCCAAGATGAAATCCTAGCAAAGAAACTTGTGAGTAACATGTTGACTGATTCCTAGAGGTAACACAGAATCCCTGAGGTTCCTCTGACAGAAGAGCAAGACTGAGGGTAAAGACTAGACACCTAGCCAGAAGATTGTTGAAAATTACGTTAGTCTTCTTGTTGTTATTGTTAGCGACTGTATGTGCTTGTTAGCAGATAAAATCAGTAACTCACCACAACACTTGACAAACAAAACCGAACTGTGTTTGATTCATAAAAGAAGTGACTGTGTTTCAACTTTCTTTTTTCTTCTTTCTTCTTCCTTCTTCTCTTTCTTCTCCTACTTCTCCTTCTTCTCCTTCTTTTCCTTCTTCTCCTTCCTTCTTCTCCTTCTTCTCCTTCTTTTCTCCTTCTCCTTCTTCTCCTCGTTCTCCCTCTCCCTCTCCCTCTCCCTCTCCCTCTCCCTCTCCCTCTCCTCCTCCTTCTTCTTCTTTTTCTCTCTCTCAATGATTAAATGATTCGATTTATATCATTTATACCATTGCCTCACGATTTTGCCTAGGAGAATAAACTAGAGGTCAGATTTGCCCTCCTCACTAGACTAAACTTTTCAGTTTTTATGCATTTTGAGGAGAAATTGAGAGCTTAACAAAAGTCCTTCTTATGCTGCCCTGAAGCTTCTGAAGGGCTTTTAGCTTCTAATCATCTGTCAGGAAGCTTCAGGTGGGTGTTCTCATGAGAGGTTCCCCCAGAAACATTCAACTTCCTTACCAAAGTGGTTAGTTGCTTGGTGGTCTGATGCTATCTTTACTGAGGATGGCAAGCTAAAGATGTCAGAAACCAATGCTCCAAGTGACCCTCTGATGTTATTTCTTTGGTATTTCTCCCTCCGCCATCTTTGGATGTTCAGCCTGAAGCTGTGCTTCAATTATTTTCTGAAGAGCTTTTATTTCTCTTGTCATGGCCACCGTTTTCCCTTTTGACACACAATACACTCCATCAGGTTCTCTATACGCCCCAAATGTATTGCACTGAGCTTGTGAACTTTCATCTGCCTCTTCCTGCTCGGAGAAATCTTACTTTCCCTTCAGGATTCACTAACGAATAAAATTGACCTAACTTTACCTCCATCCAAGGCAGTGTGTGCTCTTCCTTTTCACTGCATCCTATACAAGCCATCATCAATCACATAGCACATATTCCTTGAGAGGAGGTTGCATCCCTTTCATGTTACCTTAATGTTGAACACACTATCTAGTCTGGAGTAGGTCCTAAATGATCAAATAAATGGGTGATTGAACAAACACATATGTTCGAAAACCCAGCATGTGTCTTGAAAGAATTCTGTATTTTACTGAGTTTCATTGACATCAAACAGGTTACAAAAGAAATCGAAGGCCTTTTAATTAACTGATTGTAGCTAGAGACCCCTGGGACCAAGGCAGACATCAAGCTAGCAAGCACAGATGAAGGACAGATAAGAGTTGACTGGCACGAGTCTCGGAGAATCCTGAAGGAAAGGCAGCTCTGTGATACAAGAATATATCTGCATTGTAAAAATATACACATATTAAATGTATTTTAACAATGATATTTTTGGCAGATATCTAGATTGGATTATTTTTAAAGTGGTATTAAGGAATTTATAAGGATTAAGATGATCTCTAAATCAAAATGTCTGTGTTGGGATTTCAGTTTCTTTAGTTGAGTCAAACATTCAACAAAAAATTGGTTGAGAGGCATTTGTTAAATGCCAGTGAGGTAAGAAGTGGTCAAACAGCTATACCTGTTTATCCTCAGACATATTGGCTGTTTCCCAGAAAAAGGATTAAGCAACAGTGGCAAGCCTTTGTTTTGTTTTGTTTTTTATTCAGTACTCATATCAGTGACTCAGATCACCAGAATTGATATGTATGAATTTCACAACCATTACAAAGCTAAAAAGGTGCTAACTGTAATAGAACAACGTCAATGACATACAAGGAAACTAGAAGGCCACAGTTCCAAAACAGAAGTGAACACCTATAAATATAAATGCTTATATTTTGGTTCAAGAGCATAATGTGACAGTGGTAGAATCCCTCCGTATTTTGAGAGTCTATGTCAGGTCACTTGTGACTCTGGATGAGGCAACACACCTCATTCTCTATTTGCCCAGGTGAAGACTTGAAGACAGCCATGAAATGAGCTGGAGTTGGAACTGAATTGGTCCTCTGTTCATATATTACACTGCCTAGGTGATTTAGTGCACACACATGCGTGTGCACGTGCACACACACAGATGCACACACACATGCACACACATATGCACGCATGCACACGTACACATACACAAAAGAATAATTAGAGCCATTTCTGAGATGCATCAGCATCTGATGAGGTACAGCAGCGTAAGAAGGCAGCCACAAGAAATATTAGGAGCCTCTAAGTTTATCAATGAAGCACAACACAATACTGAGACATTAGCAATGTACCAGAAAGTTCAGCAGCTGGCTTGAACTCTCTAAAGGGTTTCCAGAACTCAGGTGGGATAACCAAAATAAGAGATTTTTTACTTAGAGAAAGAAAATATATATATATCTTCTATCAGCTTTTTTTTATTGAATCTTTTATTTACATTTCAGATGTTATCCCTTTCCCTGTTTCCTCCCCCAAGAAACTCTCTACCCCATCCCCTGTTCTCTTGCATCTATGAGGGTGCTTTAATGAGAAAGTCCTCAGGGGCTATCAAACAAAGTCTAAATAAACAGTGAAAAACAATGTAGGTGATCATCTAATTTCCTGTTAACTAAGAAACATTGATTCAACCTGTGCTGACTGGGTGCTGCCATGTGTCCTTGCCACAACCGTTACTAAGATGCTATCCCCATGAATCATCAGTACATGTAAGTAAACCTTAAGTGGGAGGGAATATCCCTTTCATTGAGCTCCTGGAATATTGCCAGCTAATACCAGATGCATCACTGCAGTCCCTGGGATGCACTCTTGCAGGTATATAAAATAAGCCTCTATGAAATTTTTGCCCCAAATATCGCCGTTGTATCATTTTTGTCCTTGAACCTCACTGTGCAGTGTGATCACCAGCAGACAGACAGTGAGAGACAGTGAAGAAAAGGAGAGAAAATGGAAGAGTATAGTAATGGATTTCTGTGTCTTGTTTCATTAAGCCTCCTCTCCTATTAAAGCTGTATGGCTTAAAGGGGATTGTGAGGATGATCAGGGACGAGGAGAAGCTGAAAATAGTTTCTTGAGGATATTAGAATAAGAAGCGAAGGCTGGTCATAAGCCTGGATTATAAGCTTCACACAGCCAGCCACAGCATGAGCCTCGTGTGGCGCGGCCGTGTCTCTGCCTATTGTACAGGAATTCTGCTGTTGTGTTGAGACACATCCACTCAGCAATTGCCGTACTGTGAATTGTGCATGCAGTTAGTATGAAAAAAGTTTACACCACAGTGGCTTTTAAATAAGAATAACGCACCTGTCAACTAACATTTTGTGACACGGGTTTCTCTTCTAGCATCTGAAATGGCCCCAAAATTCTGTTAATGATGTATACTTCTGGACTGAGAAAATTACCAGGTTAGATAATTTTTAACCCATTCCACTTACACATTTTAAATCACGTATTTTTTTTTGTTTTATATACTAGAACTTTGACATCAAATGTAAAGACAATCTTCACCTCACTCTCCATACAGAACATGATCTCATTCAGAAATGTTCAAGAATAGGAACTTGGGAAACAACGGAGAGATAGAGGAAATCCCCAGAATTTTGCAGAGCCCTGGATTCAGTCTTCTCAGATGCCCAAAAGCTCAGGGGTGGTAATAGGGGCAGGGCTGTGGAACAGATCCTTTTCCTTGATGTGAATACACTGTCAAGTCACCTGCTAAGGAACTCATACATTTATATTAGAAACGACCTCTTCTTAAAGTTGCTAAAAATGAAAATATCTGAGGAGAACTCAGAGAGGGGTGTAAAGGAAGGGCAGGGAAATAAAACAGGTGTGGAGAAAGGGGCAGAGGTCAAGAAATAAAAGAGAAAGCTGAAGCGCTCAAGAGGCAGCAGAGAGCAGACAGGGGGTGTAGCACAGGATGGCCAGAGCAAGAAGAACCGGAAGCTGGAGCAGGAGGAGGAAACCCTATGTAGCTCAGAGCCTGAGGAAAGAGCTGGGCTCACTAGAGTGAAAGTCAAAACGTGAGGGAAGCCACTAAACTAACCTAACCCTTTTAACCTATAAATGAGGCCCAGGTTCTTCTGCTTGACCCTTGTTAAGGTACTCTCATATTTTCGTATCTCTTTGTCCTCATTGCATAAAATAATAAATGAATAAATTTCTTTAATAAAACCATTTTAAGGTCACTACAGTAAACAGCTAACAATTCTGCCATAATTATAATTCAATATGACAGCACAAGACTCAATAGATAACAATTAGTATTACCATTAAATTTAAAAGGCAGTGCCATATCTGCATCCTATAGTTTTGACAGATAATATAGAGCTAGATTGTTGTTCCTGCCAAATGTAATTTGTAAATAATAAAAGTTGAATTATTTTAAATCAATGTACTCTGTGCATATTTTAGCATACTGCTGAATATATTAACGTTTTATATCTTCATTGAGGTATAATTACAGTAATATATAGAGAATTAAAATAATAGAGTAAGTGCATATGCATATACATTATGTATATGTAACATTATGTATATGTAACATACACATTATGTATGCGTAACATTATGTATATGTAACATTATGTATATATAACATATACATTTAACTCTGCCTCCTAAGTCTAATAGCAGAAGTTTGAAAAACAAGATATTGAGTGCTTGATCAAATACTTTGAGAAGATGAAAAGAAATCCTAAACCTTGTCCACCTATTTCCTGGTGATAATGAATGAACTGATTAAGTTCTTTTATGTGCTAAGCATTATATTTAGGAGTTAGAGATAAAAACAAAACTGCAGGCCAATATCTTCTGTCATAGAATTTCTACTTGACTGAGGGGAAATGAATATAAAGGAAAAGAAATCACATGCCAGGAACTTCTAATTGTAAATTGTGATAAGTAACCACAAGTGAGTTATAGTATTAAAGATTTAATTATAAATTATGGCAGCAGGAAAAGTAACTTTCAAAGTGTAATGACTGAATAACCTGGAGAAGAAATCACAATGAGAGAGTGTGTGAATCAAGTTGGCTTGTGGGCATGTCTATGGAGGGTTCATTCGATTGCACTGACTGAGGTGGAGAGACCTGCCCCTCATGAGCGACTCATTCCCTACACAGGAAATCTTGACCATAGTAATGTAAAGGCGAGAGTGGTATGATCATGTCGTATTAGTTCACTGCTGTCTGTTCTTGCATGTGGATGTGATGTGACTGGCTGCTTCAAGTTCTGACTGTCTTGACATCCCATACGACAATGGATGTTATACTGGCTGGCTGGTTTTGTGTGTCAACTTGACACAAGCTGGAGTTATCACAGAGAAGGAGCTTCAGTTGAGGAAATGCCTCCATGAGATCCAGCTGTAAGGCTTGTTCTCAATTAGTGATCAAAGGGTGAGGGTCCATTGTGGGTGGTGCCATCCCTGGGCTGGTCATCTTGGGTTCTATAAGAAAGCAAGCTGAGCAAAGCAGAGCAAGTAAGCCAGTAACACCCCTCCATGGCCTCTGTATCAGCTCCTGCTTTGTGACCTGATTGAGGTCCAGTCCTGACTTCCTTTGGTGATGAACAGCAGTGTGGAAATATAAGCTAAATAAACCCTTTCCTCCCCAACTTGCTTCTTGGTCATGGTGTTTTGTGCAGGAATAGAAACCCTGACTAAGACAGATGGCAACCTGGAATTTTGAGCCAAATAAGCCCCCTTTCTCCTACATTGATTTTTGTCAGAGAATTTTCTCACAGCAATGGGAAACAAAAACAACAGTGGACAGAAAAGTCTGGCGAAGAGTTAAAGAACCAAAAGAATAAAAGGCAACAACGTGGGGGGTGAGGAGAGAAGGGATACAGGGATAAAGTGCAGGTCAGACGCCTCAAGGCTTTATATGATACATTAGGGTTGGACCTCAGCCTAGTGGGAAAATATTGATAATGTTTCAAAAATGGGAGCCACGCAATTGGTTTTTAAAGACTCATCTGGCCACAGTTTTGGAGAGTGCATGCACGAACAAGAGGTGACCCCTGAATCCTCAGGGTTAGGTGATGTTAAGGCAGATGAAGACAAACGAGTTGATTTGAGTTATACATTAGTTTAGAAGTAAAATTGACACTGCTCAAAAAATGTGAGGGTCCTGTTAAATAACAATGGTGACGGTTTCCTCATGTTGCACATTTTAGTGGAAATCCATTAAAAGTGAAATATCACTGGCTCTAGGCTGACACTCCTTAGGGCATATAAGATACTTCCAATTTCCTATTAGTGTGTCCATCTTTTTTCTCATGAACCATATCTTGTTCAGAATATTTTCTTTCAAGGATCGTGCTTTCTGTCTGATGCATAAACATTCTCTACTGCAGTAACTCAGTGGCCCTCCAGCTCCTGTACCACTGCTACAATGCTTCACATCCCAGTCTTGAGAGGATGTGAAGTACTCTCTCATACACACACGCACACACACACACACACACAAACAAACACACACACACAAACACACACACACATATATGTATATATACACTTTACAGTTATTAGTCTTCAACAAAACAATCCCCATACCAAAACTACTTAGTCAACATCACAAAGAACACATAGAAAAAGACATATTTCCAATAAGGGCATCATTGCATAAAATAAGAGACATAGTCACATAGTTACACGGTGAAACAATATATGGACGTTGAAAATAATACTTGAAAACAATGAATGCTCATGAAAATCATTCTCTTATTTGTGTGTATGCATCTCTCTTTAATATTCCATTTTCTATAATTGCTAATGAGTAAAAGAAGGTTAACTATACTCCGTGTTAGTATTTATTCAACAGCACTGTTAGGATTGGGGGAAATAACATGCAATCTGCACTGACTAATGCTAAGCCTCTGACTTGGCACCACCATTCCTGAGCTCCGATTGCCTGTCACCGTGAATAATTGAAAGCTGGCATGGTTACTCCCATGCCAATTTCCAGTGGCCACACATAAATTGCTCTGATTTTTGAAATTATAGTTATTCTGCTCCATCTGTTCTCTTCGTGCTTCAAGTCAGCTGTCAAGTGAAGCACGTGAGTCCTGACTAAAAGTTGGAGAAGGTTTGCACATGTTATCAGGGTAAATGAAATAACTCTATATCAGGCTAATGTTCAGTGGAATTCCATGAGGTGAACTCCAGGAAGATTCTCAAGAAGTAAGGTGACAGGTTGACAGTTGCTTTGTAGTGATAATAGCAAAGTGCCTTACTGTAATAACAGAATCTCACAACCTTGCCTTAGTTCTGAATATTAAATATTAAGTATAATTGCCAAAACAGCATTAATAGTAAAATTCAGAAAAGTGTGTTTCATTTCTGACTTGTGCTTTCCATTTATTTCAACAGGGTTTTTTGTAACTAAAATTAAAAGGCACGTGATAATAGATAAAAGTAGAACATAATTCATTGATGTAGTTAATGAATACTTTTCTGTTACCACTACAGTGAGTTTTATTTTTCTACAATGGTCTTACATATAAAATAGTGCTATCAATCAAATTTGAAATATATTTTTCATAGTCTCTACACTTAAATTAGAACAATTAATATACTTCAGGTTATGAGAGAATGAGAACAAAGCGTTAAATCAATCAACTTTTCTAAACCACTGATTTAAAGGTAAGAGTTTTATCTCATCTGTGCTACATTTGTTATGAAATCTAGCTACTTCACATCCCTGCATATATCCATCCATTATACAACCAAATGGTGGATGGGGTCTAATATCACCTCTTGAACCTGGACTGGGTGTAGGACTTGCTTTCTAACAGAACACTGTTGAGATGTCACCTGCTAGGTCTGAGGGAGGAGCCTCAAAAGTCCTTACATGGTTTTGCTTGTGGTTGTTGTTGCTTTTTGGACCCTTGACTAGAGAAAAGTCTGTGATTGCTTTTGGAAAGAGAGTGTGCACCTAGAATAAAGACACAGTACCTTTCAAAACCCAACATAGATTAGCTATCCTCAGCCAACATTCCAGCATAAAAGCGATATCTGAGCAAAGTAGACAGAATCAATGTGACTAAAGGATCACCAGACTAAGCCATACAGAAACATGCTAAATAAATCGATGCTATCATACATCATTGCTGGTTTGGAGTAAAGTTTTTTTGTACATGTAGCTAATATTCTTGAATACTTTATTTACTTGTTTATAAGGAAAGTTAGGAGTTACTATTGTGAAAATTTAAAAACTAAAGATACTAATTGTGTCAAGCCTGTTTTCCCAAAATACCGATATTTTGTATATACTTCCTAGTTTAGTTATTGCTGAATCACTTTTTTATGGAGTATCTTTTATTCATTATGCATATTTTAAATTCCTACAGCTATCTTGTTAAATAGGAATTGAGTATCTTATAAAGGAAAAGCCCATGGTAAAGAACACACACAGGTTCACATAGCACAGCACAGATGATCTATAACTCAGCATACAGGAACATGTGATTCATTTACGACAGTCGCAGGGTGCCATTAGCACTGCAAGACGTTGTCAATCTAGTTTCTCTTTGGAATGTTACTGGGTAGGTTGGAAGCGCACGTTCCAGCTCTGTTACATAAAATGTGGTTGATGTGGGTTGGGTATATTAATTAGTCACTGTTACCATGGGTATATACACCAACAAACACTGACAAGGATATGTCTCAGCTAGTGTGGACTTCTCCATCTGTGTAAAGAGACTTGTTGAGTGACCTAAAATGCTGTCCTAGAATGTCCCAAAGAAAAGATTATAAGCATAGCATAAATTTCCACTTGGGCCATTTCCTCATTCTATTTGAAGTGGCCAAAGTTGATGGCACCCTTTCAATTTCTCGAGTTCCTTGTGCCTTTAACATGTCAACGATTATATAAACAATAGGTTAAGGTGACCATGCTTTCTGGGTAATAGATCCTGGATTACTTAAGTCTTAATCACTGTTTTGGGGGCAAATAATTACTATTGATTGCCTGATTAGGTATAACCATGTTATACACTGTTAAAAGTAAATGTGTGAGCTATTTATTCATGAGTGACATTTATGTCGTGTACTGGTATAAAAATATTGTCTCATCTTTCAAGTTTGGTTACAAGTTAAATATGTCAATCTGTCAGATATAAGTGGACAAAATTCTACCAACTTTATCCCCCACCCTACTTACTAGCTTTGCATTTACATATCATTATTATATGTGGGAAATAAAACCTGCGGATGCTGCTATAATTTAATTCTACAAATACTAGTCAATAGAACAGCAAGAATGAATTCAATACTGCTTTTTCACTTGACTAAAACCCAGCATGAGTGACTAATCCAAATACATGAATAGAGACATTTTCTATTAAGCTTTGGCCATCTTTCCTACTGAAATATCAAAAGCAACCACAAGAAAAAAAATCTACTGCATGTGTAACTAATGCAAGTGAATTCAACATTAATAAAACCCAAAATAGGAACACACACACTCAAAAACATGCACATGCACACACACATACACACATTGCATTTTAAGCTAGCACCTGCGAATTTGATATGTCACCTGAAAATTGCCTAATGTGGATTGCTGGTTAAATATCAAACATTATGAATTTTTGGATGCATGGGTTAATTATAAATTAAGCCATACAGCTTTCTAATATTAAAGTTAATGTATACATATACATGTATACATGTATGTGTAGACATATAATTCTACATTATAAAGTACAGTTTTGTAATTTTACTCATTTGAATTTTACACATTTCATAGAATTAAATAGTGTGCATTTAAAGGAACCAACTAGAAATAGGGCTCAATGGAATTTTTTTTCCAGCAGATACTCTCCAGTAAAAAATACGTACAATGTTCATAAAACCAGAGGAATAGTTGGCTAAACATAATTTTCTGACTTACAAACATGAATCTTGTGGAATTTCAGCACATAAAGACGTCTCTGGGAATAGCAGGACAATAAAAATCACATCACTAGACATTTACAAGGTCTAGTTTTCCAGCAGTGGTTTTAAGAGTGTGTGAGCCATATGCATTTGTTAGTTTTGTAGCTTCTTCATTGTTATTAGCCTGACCCTGAGTAGGAGAAAACATCAATAAACAGCATAGTGAAAAATGGGTAATTCCCATAAGCCTAGACATGAGTCTCTGTAACCTGCTCATCATGGACACTCAAGGCTGGAGGGTGCTTCTGGTGCTGCATGCTGTCAACACCCCCTGGCTCAAACAGAAAAATAAGAACTAATTTTTAGCCCTAAAATTAAGAGGTTTGAAAATATTGTTCACTTTTGTTTCCCAAATGAGAATGCTGAAGTAGTTGAAACACTTTGTGTCATGTGTGTGTGTATGTGCATGTGTGTATGTGC
>NW_021604619.1:3077053-3108687 GCF_004785775.1 Grammomys surdaster
CATATATATATATATATATATATATATATATATATATATATATATATATATATATATATGATTGAACCATGGTCAATAACACTCATGAATAAATCAAAACCAACTGCACTTCAGGAAAAATATGCCTTCAGTAAATGGGCACAACTGTGTTTCTTTATCTGAAATGGGATTTCACAATGGGTTGAGTGGGGCAAACTTTCAATTTCATTTTATTTACTTTATGTGTACGGATGTCTTGCCTACATATATGTATGTACTTACTGTATGTACAGCACATGTGTGCTTGGTACCTGCAGGTGCCAGATAGCAGGTGCTACAACTGAAGTTATAGTTATGAGCTACCACGTGGCAGGGTATATTTTAAAAGAGAGAAGCTGTATTTTTAGAGAATCCTATCTGATAAATAACTGTTTTTGAGAGAACTAACCACCCCTTAAGATAAGTTTCACTTTAGAAATGACTTGGCTCAACAACATGCAAGGCTTCTATCTATTCTACCTTCTAGCTAGTAGAGGTAGCTGTTCACAGCTATCCTAAGGACTTTATAGGCTACTACAGAGATACTTGCACACTCGTGTTCATTGCTACCTAGTAACTGAAATCAACCTAGATGTCTATTCACTAATGAATGGATAAGGAAAAATGTGAGACTTATACTAAACAGAATTTTATTCAGATGTTAAGAAAAAACTAAGTCAGAAAATTTTCAGATAAATGGATCAAATTGGAAAATTTACTGAATGAAATAAGCTAATTAAAATACAATTAAGAAAAAAAAAAGAGTTCAAACAAAGTTATCCTGTGTGGGTAGACAATGTTGCTGCAGAAGACATGGATTATGAAAAGAAATCATCATTAATAGGCATGGGACACCTCGCTGAGTTATTGTTCAGTGGGCCTATAGAGACTCATAAGATAATTTAGGCTTGTATCACATACAATGTGGTACCAGGTGGGTACCAATGGATAGCCACGTTCTTGGTTCTTCATCACTCTATAGTAAACCCTAGTGCTGAAGACATTGTACATTTTGGCTGGAAGACATACAGAAATCAAATCTGAACTTACTATAAAACGTCATCTCTGCTGGCTAGCATTCCTAGTACCTGGAGGTGCCATGTAGGTCCAGTGTTCAAAATGTGTCTGTGCTGAAAATATGTCAGTGGTCTTACCACTGAACCTGAATGTTGCAGTATGGATCTATAAGGCAAAATATTCCTGCTGATGCACTGTGACACAGGGAGGTCACCAACCACTTTCTGAGTGGATTCCAGGCCTGTTCGATGGGGATGAATTAATAAAGTATACTGTTAACCCAGGAAAATGCTCATGGCTGGAGAGGGAAGCCACTCTAACCATGAACAAAACTTCTACTGTCCTAGTAAATAATCATATTGTCAGGATGCCTTCTAAGTAATTCGTTTATACCCATAGATACGGGCTACCCTCCATTTTGGCCAAAGGAGCTTCTCTTTGCAGTGGGCAGTAGTTAAAGCATAGATTCATAAGAGTGAGTGCTCATAAGAGTGAGTGATTTTGAATGCTTAGCCCTAATTGAGAAAGTATCTATATCACCAGCCCTCCAATGAGGGGAACATCACGGAAGAGGAGATGAGAGAATGTAAGAGCTGGAGAAAGGAGAAAAGGGGATGTGATGTGCTGTCTTCTAGATGGCTACTACGGCCACCATTTGGCCACCAATGCTACAACTATTGTCTTCTAGACATGACATAGTTGTTACACTCAAGAATAATAGCACTAAGAACAGTATATCTGTAAATTTGACTTTGGAGGAATCTCTTGGTCAATCTAGTGAGGTAAATTAGGCTGAAGCCTTATTTTCTGGCTATGAAGAATAACAGATTTCTAAACTTGGTTTCTATTGCTTGTAGAAATAATACTTGGAAATCAACACACAGTATCTTATATTTCAGAGTCAATATTATTTTGGCCATAATCATGTGTCCCTGATAGACATGAAATTCTATGTAACTTTCTGAATTGTTTAGTTTACAATTAGTGTCTTGTGTCCCTCAAAACCATTACTTTCTAAACACAGTAAAAAAAGGAAAGAAAAGAAAAGAAAAGAAAAGAAAGAAAAGATGATGTTTTAAGAAGAAATGTTTTTAAAGTAATTATATACTTATTCTTCCACAAGGAATGGTTATGTAAGTGTAGCTGGTTTTGTCTAGAAAACAATGCATTATGAGTCTCGCAAGACACCCTTGCTCTTTTTTTCATACCAAATTGAGGGCTGTTATAGATTTTTCTTTCTTTATCTCAAAACCCAAGTCAATCACATGACCTTATTTATTCAACTTATGGAAAAGTACATGTTTTGTGGAACAAAGGCATAATTCATGTGGTTTTTTTTTCAGCTTACAATTCTGAAAAGGATCAATCCTTTAGTGTACAGTAAATAGTAATTAAAGCAGAACCTTCTAAATAAACATGGTTACATGAATATTAAATGACTGTAAACCATCAGGACTATGATTCTCAATAGAGCCACTGCCTTTTCTCTTTGAAGCTTATTGTCTTCTACCGTATTTAAAGCAGCCTCCATAAATTTTCCCTCCTATGGTAGAAGGGGTTGGTTGACTGCAACAGTCAATAGACACAAGGAAGCAGAAGGGGAAACTGTGAAGCAAAATACACCGAATGTATGTTCTTTTTAAACATTTGATTAACATATTAATTATACATAATGAATTTTATTATAGCATTGTGATACATGTACATAATGTATTTCGTTCATGTTCAGTCTGTGGGAAACCACTTATTACCATGAAACACCAGCTATAATCAGAGAATAACAAAATAACCAAATGTTAAGGGTATTGGTGACTAAATTATAGAAAGCGTATAATAAACTGCTTAGTTTCATTTAGTTCTACAAGTATAATACTACTAAGGAACCAAAAATACATGTAAATAAGACCTAAAGGCATTGCCTGATAATAACTGTTTTTCTAAAGATATATATATTCATTCATGCCGGGCGGTGGTGGAAAAAAATATATTCATTCAAGGAATTTCTAAAAGATCCTTTTTAAAATGGTTATCATTTTAATGGATTTTTTTCCTTAATTGCATGGTTATTATTTGCTTCTCTGTCTCACTTCAGTGAGGAAAAGTAATTATCATGTAGCTTGCAACGTGTGTAATTTGTCCTATAATTATGGAAGATGCTCATTGTCTTTATAAATACTTATAGAAGAGGGAAATAACTGATCACTGCCAAGAATGGCAAACATAAGCAAGCAACACTAGCTAGTTTGAGATCATTTACTCCACCTGCTGAAGCTGTATGTTTATAAAAGAATGGTTGTTTACATTGGTTTTGAGGGCTACCAGATGACTTTAGTATTTATCTATCTATCTATCTATCTATCTATCTATCTATCTATCTATCTATCTATCTATCTATCTATTTAAACACTGCTCAAAGGTACAAAATGCAGAATTCAATTTTGTGAGTGGATGATGTGATAATCCTTGGATTATAGGGATGATATCTGTGTCTGTTCCCTCAAGAACCACAGTCTACCAGTTTGCATCCCCCTTTGAGCCCCAGGGTACCCATTTTCATGAGGTACATCCACTTGACTGTCTCTGCTTGCTTAGCCAACAGGAGTTCAGGGCAGAATGGAATGCTTCTTGCCAAGGTTCATAATTGGGACTGACTGCTTTGGAAAAAGTGCTTCCTTCAGCCCCTGATTCCAAAGCCTTCCCCACACTTTTCTCTGACTCTGGATCTGTAACCTCGTGGCATTCACAAGTCTCTTGTAATGTGACTGAAGGCACTTTAAAGTCTTCTGAGTTTCTTATATGTCACCCATAACTTTTAACCATTAAACCTTTGGAATAATTCTGATCTGTGTGGTATCTTTTCTGTTATAGTTGACTCTTTTGATTTCTCAATCCCGCCAGGGGAAAAAAATCCAATGACCAGTGTCAATACTAGGAATCTTTTAGTCAGTCATCAGCCATAGTGAACCAATGACACCATCACATAAAAATACCATGCTCAATAAATCCTTGTATCTTTTACATATAAATGAGATAAATTTATCTAAGGAAGCCTGAGCACTAAGGAAGTTCAGAGCTATCTCTGTCAATCACCAATATATTAAGACTGTTCTAAGTGATGCAAATATTTTAGCATCACTATAAAATTATTACATATGCCCTACAGAACATTAGGAGCTAAATGTCACACTAGGCTATTTCAGGAGGGTAATTTGTCCTTACAAATGCATATGGAAAGGGTTACCTTTTCACCAGTTTCTCCTCTGATGCCTTCAAGTCCTTGTTCTCCCTGTAAAAGAGGAGCATGGTGTATAGTAATAGGAACAGTACTTCCAGTTCATGGACTTTTCATAATAATAGTGATATTTCTAACAGTAAATAATCACTGATTTAAATAATTCCCTGAGATATGAAGCTCTAAGCCAATATTAAACAAAAACAAAGTCTAAATTGTGCAAAATACTAAAGGCACAGCTTTCTGAATACTTCCCTACCTTCTAGAAAAATCTCACCTCATACAACCCACAAGCTAGCATCTGAGAATGATACCGTCGCCATTTGCTTTGAGAACTGGATTAGGCAGCACAGACTGAGTTTACATTCCTGTCCTAACGAGCATCTCATTAAATACGGGAGACACAGACTTCCTTGAGATCTACCTTCCACAACATGAGCCTCTAAAGAGAGGTTCATAATGAGTGGATTTAACTGTGAACCTTGAAGTCCTGAGCCCACCTTCGTGCAGCCTCAGGCTTCTCTCTGTTCTGCTCATGTGATGCACAGCCTCAATGAGAGGGGTCTTCTATTCCCTATGCTGTCCTTTAAACCTAAAAGGTACAAGCATCTTTTCCTCAGGCGATTCCGTTCCAAGTTCATAAGTTTATTTTCAGATTTAATTTGACATAAATTGATTGATGACATTCCAATCAAACATTTAGTAAATGCTCAGAGTTTCCTATGTGCCAGGGACCTATGGCTGCATAGCTGTGAGGCGAATGTTAGAGATGGGTCATGTTTGCTGTGCACCCACTGTGGGTCATGGCCTAAGGCATCCAGCCAGTATCTTCTGAGTGTACAGGCATAACAAACCAATATTTTTCTTTTGTTTCTTTTGTTTTTTTATTTAAGCTTTTTGAGAGAAGATATTACATAGAACAGGCTGTCCTTGAGCTCATGAGATAGCTCACAGAGGCCTTTCATGAACTCCAAATCCTCCTACCTCCATTACTATTATTTGCTGGGGTAATAAATATATGCCAGCATACACAGCTAACGATGAAAAATGTCAGATCTCAGCTTTTTTGCAATGCATCCATAAAGTGACACATGATTTGATTTAATTAACATCCAAATTAATTAAGAGTGTGACCTCTTATTATATATATATATATATGTATATATATATTTCCCCCTGAGGAATATTAGCATATGAATACAGTCAAATGAAAATATATGTGTGTATATAATTATTTAATTGAAACACAATTAAATAATTTTTTGCTTCATGTAGCCTCAAAACATTATCAGCAAACAATAGATAAGTTCATAGGTACATGGGCCTACCTCTCTTTTAATAATGTTTCAATGTTTCCTTTAAAATATAGAATTTAACTCCATTTGGTAACTCAAGCTGACATTGAAGCTGCTAAATGCCCCTAGCGCCTCAGCTACGGTCTCGCCAGGATGCGGCCACCACAAACAGCTGCTGGAAAGTCCAAAACTATTTCCCAGCAGCTAAATCCACACATCCCTTGGCTTGCAACTCCGCTTGCAGATAACAGAACATGCTGCACCACTATGCTTGCTCTAGAACTGCTATGACGAGACTCAGAAGCATGCCATTTCATGCCTCTCAACCCAACTTTATTCTCACTAAGGGGCTATGAAAGGAAACATTCCTAATGTCTTTTCAAATGACATTGGCAGCTACATATAAGAAAACCTAGTTGTGTAGTGCTTTCAGATATTTTGCTATTAAAAACAGTAACACTTCACTGGAATGTAGAAATGACATGTTTGGCCTTGAGGGGGCATCTAAAATTGCATCAATGATGCTCTCCCTCAAGGTGGGATTGTCTGGGTTGTATCATGACAGCTGGTCCCACCTAAAGTGACTCCTCTTCCCTCTTGGAATCTGGACTGTGTTAGTTTCTGTGCATTCAGTAATGCTTGGCACAAACAGTCAAGCTTGTTCCCAGACAAAGCAGTCCTTGAATAGATAGTAAAGGATACAGAGGAAGTTCATTTTGGTGATGAGAAAGATCTCAGGTATGGAGAGACACACCCTGGACGGTGGAAAAAGTTCTTATTCATCAGGATTATGAATGTGACATAATGCAGGTTTATTTTTCTCATATAGGGGGTTGAATCTATGGCCTCTTTGTTGGTAAGCAAGAACTGCAGAAGGAACCGTTTCCAGCCTTTATTCTACTTTTCATTTTCAGACATGATCTCACCAAGTTGTCCAAGCTAGCCTTAGACACACACTCTAGGCTGGCTGGCTGTGGACCTGCCATATTCTTCCTTCTGTCTCCCATGTAGCTAGGATGATTGGTCAGCACCACCAGGCCAATCAAAAAAAGGTGTGTTTTAAAGAGCTTAGCTGTGTATGACATCCTTATAATGCTGGATATTTTAGGTCGTTGTAAATATTTTTGCTTAATCCAATCTGAAAAATGCAGCATGTACAAATAGGAAATGACTGCAGAAAATACTTCTCCATTGTCTACTGTTTCTGGTGCCCCAGTAAGTCTCCCATGGCCCTTAGAAAGCACCACTACCGATTCTCAGGGAAGCATGCTGCTAAGACTCCGTAACGAATGTTTCCTTTAGAGGTCTCCAAGAAGGAAAGGCTTCTGAGTCCTCCTTGGAAAGACTGGGTTATTAGCTTACTTCATAGGAAGCATTTGTAAAAACCATTACCTTTTGACCAGGTAAGCCTGGAGTACCATGTAAGCCATTTTCACCCTAAAAGAAGTAACGAAAATAAATGCCATTAGTCACAAACGATACCGAAGAAGACCCTCAAAAAAGTGTTCCCTGTAGTATGAGGAATGGTAACATTCTCCTAGATATCTCTTGTGCATCTGGTCTTCCAACTTTCTGTAATGTCACAACTACAGGACGATCACCACAAATTTTAAGGTAGCGGAATGTGAGAGTGTATGGAGGCTCTGAGATGTTAAGTACCAGTCTCAGAGCTATCCAACTTGTACTGTCACCTGAGATGTCAAGTAAGTGCTCAATTTCACATTCTGTGTATTCCACACGCTATTTGATAATCTAATCTTTTCTTCCTTCTTTCCTTTCTCTCTTCCTCCATCCCTTCCCTGCTCCCCTTTTCTTCCTTCCTCTCTTCCTTTTCCTTCCTTCCTTCCTTCCTTCCTTCCTTCCTTCCTTCCTTCCTTCCTTCCTTTTTTTCTTGTTTTAAAACCCATGTGTGTATGAGTAAATGCTTTTTATGTGCAGGCATTGCTAACAAACTCATCAGAGAGTCACTGTTTTCACAATCATCTTCTATAGAGTGTTACCCAGTGACTGGGCTTCAAACTCTAGCCCTTCAGCTGTAGCCAATGTCCTGCTTCCTGGCATGGTCCCTGGCACCCAATTTAGTTGTGGTTTTTAAGTATCTTCTTTCCTAATATTATATATATATAATATATATAATATTATAATATATATAATATATAATATATATAGTCACATTGTGCATATGCTTATTTCCTTATCTATATCTGTTGATTACTGTGAGTTGAATTCTGAAGTCATACCAGAGGCAATTCTACATGAAAACAGTTCCCTCTCCACTTGTCTGGCTCCTGTCATGGGCATAAGTGTTTTCGGCAGATGCCTATCAGGTTCCATTACTGGAATTCTTGGTCATCGCTCTGACAAGTCTGCTTTGTGAACAGCACACCACCCAGAATGAGAAACTCTGGGGAGGGTGGATGCATTCTCCATAGACCCTCGGGCATTTACTTGGGTCTAGGAATTTACTCTGGCTCCTGAGTGTCGAGATTCAGGCAGCTCAAAATAAGCCAATAGTGCTACGATCTACTCTATTTTTGTAAAATATTTAGAAAATTCACTTAGAAAATAACAGTTCTTGAGGATTATCTAGAACACAGATATGTCTAAGAATTATTTAAATGAAGTTTAAGAATATAAAGAAAAACACCACATCTTCACATTTTCAAGTAACAATGAGATACTCTGCCTAAATACTGAGATCTTAATTTTATTACTAATACATTTTTGGAAAGTTTTACTGCTTATATTTTTCTTTTTCTGTTTTTTTTTTTTAACCTGAAGTGTACTGCCATATACAAGCATACACTTTAAGAGTTAGGTTTTGAGGTTTTTTTGTTTTTTGTTTTTAAAGATTAAGCTAGCAGAGTACTCTATAGTATAACTGCTGTCATCATAGTATGGGCAAAATTTAGTTGTGATATATAATTACATGTGGAAGCATCAAAAATAGGATAACTATCAGTGTATGAAGCATTTCCATCACTTGATAGTTAGTATGGTTCTGGACCGGAGGCACCAGGTAAGACTAGTGGAAAGCTTCAGTAACATTTGATAAAGAGATAACGAAATCGCATTAAGTATCTGATGCCAAAGAACTTTCTATGGAAATAGAGCCTCTAATATTACTCACCGCTGAAGTATGCCCACTTGTCCCTAAGAAGCAGATTATTTTCCTCAGTTGATCCAATATAATATTTTATATCATATTGCAAGTTACTCAGGATCACCAGATACAGCATATAATCCTCCAAAGCACAATGATACGGTATTCACACTGCCAACAACCCATTTCGGAGAAAAAGGAGTGCTGACAGCTTTGCTAGCAGCCAACTTTTACATACCATGTGCCTGGAGTGCTGGCACCGCAGTGTCTTTAGTTGACATTCTGTGATTCCTGTAGTTAAAATACTGTGTTTCCGCTATGGCGAATGTTAACTGATCTCTGCTCTTTCCCTACTTAGAGGTTTATAATCACTTCGAATTGCCTTTAGTCCATCAGAGGAGTCTGCGCCTACTGAATCCCATCTCTGTCTCAAAAAAGGGGGTGGGGGGGAGGTGTATGAATTACCATGAAAACTTTAAAAGGACGTAGTCCAAACATCTGATGCCACGTGTTGGCTCTATAAAATCTTAATCTAAAACATTATGTTGGTAACATCAATCACATTAGTGCTTATTCTGAGATATAGGAGCAAAACCCAAAGAAAGATTGGCAGTCAGGGTAAACCTAGTTCTACGCACAAAATCAGTACTTGCCCAACACTACTTAAAGAGAACTGATCTGTTTTATGTAGTGTGTGTGTATGTGTGTGTGTGTTTCTGAGTTTCTGCTTCCTTTTCCCCCAAGCCTAGTCCTAAAGAAAACATAAGATGCTTCTCTTCTATCTTCCAAGCAAGATTTTAGTTCATAATTGGAAAAAAATTACAATCAGTGGTTTCAAACAAATCATACCTTTTAAAAGTTATTTCTGGGGACATCCTTTCAGTTGTAAGCCTTTTAATTCTGGGAACATCCATGGCGGGAGGAGAGAACTGACCCCCAAGAGTTGTCCAGTGATCTCCCCATGAGCAGCTCTCTCACACTCACTCCCCAAATCAAATAATACATAAACTATATTTGTAGTCTTATATTCACCATTGCCACCAAATGCTATAAACTTCTAATTAATTTTTCTGTCTGATTCGCATTGTGGAAAACAAATTAAAAGAAAGAAGCGCACATCTATATTTACTGAATTAAAGCTGTCTGAACTTGAACCATTTCCCATTAGTCTTACTCCTGATGTCTTAAAGGGGAAAAAAAAAGTCTTCCGGATCTTAAACATAACATCCACTTGGGTCGCTATTGATGCTTCCATTCATTAAACCATTAGCAATAGTTTGGAGTCTCAAAATACTTGATCCTGCTCTCTGGGTATACCTGTCTCTTAAAATGTGACTTTCAAAATTCAGCATATTATGTCAGAAATGGCCCCAAACAGAACAAAAGTGGAGCCATAACACACACACACACACACACACACACACACACACCATGTTGTTTTGGGTGCTAAAGTTGTTTTTCTATGAATGTAAATTGCTTCTTAAAAATGTGTAACCATACACACTGAGTATGGAACCGAGTATAAGCACTACTATGATTTTCTTTCAAAGAAAGTTCCAAACCTTCTCCAAATTAGACAAATGAAAATTAAATTGAGCATCGAAAAAAAATAAACAATTTAGGAATTATTTGGAGGAGTGGTGAAAGTTTTCTTGAATACCTAGTGAAGTGAGGGCGATTTGGCCACTTTTGTAGAATCTAACAAAATTCTGGGATCCTATGAAACTGATATGATCTCAAAGTGCATCTGTCAGAAAGAAGTGTTTGAACTTATTATATTGTCAGAGCAGGTTAAAGACAGTCTAAATAATTTTGAAACTGCAACACCGTGGTAGGGAAATCAAGACGATTACTATAAATCATCTGCTAAGGGATCTGATACCTGTAGTTCCTGACACCCACAGCAAGCACTCCATCAAGTGAAAGATGACTTAAGATACAGAGCACAGTGCCATCAGTCAGCTCCTAATTGAGGACAGTAAGATACCAGTCGCTGCAAACCATTTCCTGTTCAGAGTATTCCTCGTGATGAGTAATGGAGAGCATGACTCCATATCAGTTACCTCTACTGGAGCCTAGCTGTGCTAAAGCCATTGGTTAGCTTAGCTTCAGCCAGCCCTGCAGTAAGGCTTGCTTAAGAAAGCAGGGGGAGCAGGTGATGGGGAAACAGGAAGTGAGTTCTGGAGCTGTACACACTGCCCTGATTACATTTCATCTTAGGAAGCCTCACTTGTAAGCTTTGCTAGGTAGAGATTCTCCTCCCCACTACTTCCCTGAAGTCTGCTTTGCATAAAACCTTGGGAGTTCTTACTAACATACCTTTCTCACACTTCCCTCAACATAGATGTCTAATAGTTCTCTTTTCCTTCCCCCCTGTACTTTGGAACTAAGTTTCCTTGAGTTCTGTGCAGTTCAGCTTAAAAATTATGAAGAGTCTATCAACCCGGGTGTCCTCAGTTGGTCCAAGCACGGGCTTCACAGAGATATGAGAGACAATGATTCCTTCTATTCCAGGAGTTCCCAAGCATATAGACACATAAAATTGGTGATATAAGAAAAATACTAAGTTAGGAGAATGGAAGTGCTTCTGGTTTTGCTTGGTAGACCAGAAGGCTTCATAAAACCATGCCTGAGCTTTGACGGTAGTGCTCTGTGATGATGCTGGTAAGGGATCATGATATCACTTAGCTGAACTCATCTTCATTCTCTCACTTTTACCTGATAGTTTTATCCATTACCATACCCTGGTACAACTGACCAGGCTTTGCTGGCTAAATGATACTTCTGATGGAGACACTTCAGGGAGACTACTATCTACAGTCACAGATGTCTTAGAAAATAGCAGTTACGTTCACTATGTTAGTAATCTACACCAAGAATAAGACCATTAGCCACTGAGCTATGTAAATAATAAGTGTGGAATCTTTCTCTAGGTAGTATTTTAATATTTATGTGCTAGATACTGATGGCATGTTAAACCAAATAGGGGTGTTAGCAGACTGGGTTCCTGAGATCTGCCTAACTATTTGGTAAATAAAAGTCAAGTGCCTGGTGCCAGAGTTGCGGCATGTGCTGAGCTTGTCATCCATCTGTTGTGCTCCCTGCCAACTGCTCTACTTGGGATGTGAGTGGAAGGCATTAGGAGGGAATAGGAAACCATTGAGAAATAAAGTCAGCTGCAGAGTGGCCGGGTTTCTTTTTTCGTGCCCCTCTATTACCTCTATGCATCTTATGTTTCTGCTTATTTGAAGGCTGTGTTGTATCAGTAGATAGTGACTGATAAGGCAATGGTAAGACACTGCCCATGAAACCATAGTTTTCCACTGATAATTCGTGTTGGCCTTAGAATGGCAGTCACTGATAGAAAGTAGAGTAATGAAACTATAATTTTGTGATTTCTTTTCTATGAATATTACTTATTATAAGATCTCATGAGACCTTCATTATTAATGTTTTAAAAAAACACACAGACATTCAGATGATTCCTTTTTTGTAAAGTAAAAGTTGATTATATAGCTAATTAATAACCCTTCAAACTGTTATTAGTTTAGTAGAAATGTAAAATAAAACATTGAGATTTCATTGTTTCAGTCTTACAGAGAGCATATTTATAATTGGCAATATTGATACACACGCAAGCAATGATTTTTTTGTTAACATAAATTTCACATATATTTTATCAGCCTTCACAAGATGTTGTATTGTCCAACAGGAGCTGAACAAGGATGATAACATCAGATATGCCAAAGTTGACAGAGGAAAGCACATGAGCCCTCAACCCTACAGAAAGAACTACAAGCAACTAGGGATGTTGAGAGCAGGAGAAATAGTCTTCCCTGAGGTAAAACATACAAATTGGTTATCTTATAATACCAAATGGTGAGCTCTGAAAACATTAATGTAAGTAACATTACAAAGACTGAGCAGGTTATATTCATGAACATATTAGTATATGAATATACATATATACAGGCAATAGCAATAAAAAAAGAGACCATGAATTTAAAGAGAGTAAGGAGGGGTATGTGGATGGCTTAGAGGGAAGAAAGGAAGGAGGAAATGTAATTATACTATTAAATCTAAAAAAAAAAATTTCCTACTGTTGGATAAAGTTGTATGTTCTCATTTAGTGGTTTCAGTTTCAATAATGAATTGTTATGTGGAAATACATATTAATTTTTTCTTAACTTGGGGAGAAACAGTGGAAATGAGCTTAATTCTGATTGTCCACGGAAAAAATTAGGTGAAACTAGAAATGCACAGAGGAAGCCAAATGACTTAAACAAAAATTATTTTCGCTAAACGCCTATAAGGCGTCTCTGGGGCATTAACACCACATCTGGACCAGGCTGGAACAGAAGTCATTAGAATTCACGACAGCTACAGGACTCGTCTGCACATACATAAACTGAAACAACATCTGCCTCTATTTCCTGGAGCTGGAGTGTTCTCACAAATGCCTTTTTAGGAAAAAAAAAACACCAAGAGTTAAACACCATCATTTCATTCCCCAGAAGAAAAGAAATGCAAAGACAATGAAGAATGAATAAGTCTCATTTCTGCACATCCAGTGCAGTGCATGGGAGCTTGGAGTTTATAGAGACAAGATTCATTATCTTCAAGGTTCCTTATACTGAGGGCAGTCTAGCTGTTTTCTTATGATAGGCCAATTAGTGACTGGTCCATTGTATTATTAACATTACAGGTTATTTTAATAATGTCAGGTAACTACATTTAATGCTGTTGTCTTTGATAGTACTCTATATGTATAGAGAAACGTGTACATGCATCAAAAGCAGGTTTGGTAGCAGATGTAAAGGTAGAATGTCTTATGTTTGGTGTTCAGGTCAACCCAGAGAGCAACCATGACTGGGCTACAGCCTATGGAGGACAGACTACAGGTCTCTAGAGTCACCCCTGGACACTCATGAATATTTCAAACCTAATTTTGAATTTGAAAATGGGCAAAACTAAACCGTCATATTTTCAGTCTGTTTATTTCTGGAGGTAAAACTATAAAACCCTCTCATCTGGTGAACGAAGCAGTTTGAAGTAATTCTTCGGAGATAGATACTGTCTTCTGTCTGTGTTGGAGTCAGAAGACCTTGTGTTAAAAGGTTTCATAGACTTAAAGATGAGAGACACAGCAGAATCTAGAGAGGCAACTTCACAATCCTCTCCCTAAGCTGCAAGGAAAACGGATTTGCGATTTAATTCTAACTGAGTGTGAAAGGGAAACAGGGTATTTGGCAGCATCCCGATGGATGGGGAAATGGCAGGAAGGCTCATGAACAATGAGTGCATGTGGGCAGAGCTTCACCCCTAACTCCACTCCTTACTAGCTATGAAACTTAGGGACGTTTTAATTGTCTTTATATATTAGGTTCTTAATCCAAAAATAATAAAAACAAATCTGAGCTAAAAGGTCTGTAAATATTGAATTAGTTTAATGTAAAAGAGAAGGGTCTTGGAAGCACTTAGCACATACTACTAACTGCATAAATGGCTGTTTTTATCAACATGATATATGTTTGTGATACTATGTGTAATTCTTTTGAATGAGTCCATTGGGCTAGGAACATTAATTTCATTGTTGTTGTTGTTTTTAAAGAGGCCAATGACTCAGAAAATATTTAAGTTTTAAGATTTCCTGCTAAATAAGTTTTGAATAAAATAAATTCCCTCAAGTGAGTTCTGATTTACTCTCACAGTTATCCAGAGCTTGGAGTAAGAGCATCATCAAGTTGTGTGTTTCAAATATATCTTCTAGCTATTAAACATTTATGCCAGTCATTAAGCTGGCTTTTTCGTGAACCTCTCATTCTGTCATTAAGATCAAGCTAATGTGGGTCCAGTATAATTCCCACTTGATAACGGAGAAAGATATTTGCCCTAGAACTAGGTGGTGTGACCCTGCTTGCTTATTGTCAGGCATATCTCTGAGGACTAGTGTTAGCTTTCTACCTACTCCATAAGGAACAAAAGTAGTTTACTAACTGCTTCCTCCTGGCTGGTATGGTGGTGCACACCTTTAATGACAGCACTCAACTGACAGAGACAAGAGGATCCCTGAGTTCGAGGCCAGCCTAGTCTACATACTGAGTTCCAAGCCAGTAAGGGGTACAAGGTGAGACGTTGTCTTATAAAGCCGGGAGTTCTCCTTAGTAAATAAATTAGTCATTTAGCCAATAAATATCACTTTAGCATGATATAGGCTCAATTTCGGTTGCATTTTTATGATCACATAATTAAAATAGACATTATTGGAAAATAGTTGTATTTCTAAAAAGTATCTAATTCTCCCCCAAACAATGCACATTACACTGGCATATCAGTAAAGAGAGAAGTAAGACACATTTTTGAATAAAACATGCAGCAGTTAGAGCGAGTGTGGCTCCAGAGCTGAATTTGAAGGACATTCAACCACCGTTCAGGTTCTCAGCCCATCTTCCTACTGCAGACCAGAAGGACAAAGTGCCTGTGTGTTTATGGTGCGTGTATGTGTGGGGGATTATGTGCAAGTGTCTGTGGTAATCTATGTGTATGTGTTGGTATGTGTGTGAGTGTGATTCTACACATTAAAGCATCCATTTCTCCTGGAAACTAATCGATTCCACTTACTCGTTTTATTGGAAGCAGCTCCTCACTACCTGTCTAAGTTTACTGGAAGTAAACAGGTATTTTCTTCTAGAATGGAATTTTCCCTATGAACATACACCAGTTAGTTTATCAAACTTATGCCAATTTGACTGTCCTGTGATGTGTGACAGAAAGGCTGTGTGTATATGGTGATGAAAGTCTACTCTAAGTCTGCACTGGATGATAGGGTTTTTTTTAAGACACTATAATTAGTTGGTCTAATTCCTCATCTTTAAAGTCCAAATGATTCCATTCTCCAAAACTGCATGTCACAAAACGGTGCTACATAGTGTATTATTTTGCTTCTGTCACCAAAGAAAAGCACAACCATGGAGAGCTACTACTCTGTTTAGAGTGTTCACTTAAAAATAATTACTGCTACCATTTCACCGAACTTCAAAGTGCAAGTCTATTTTTGAATGATAAAATTTGCATGCATATAATTTAATTAACTACAGTATCATATTGTGTGAAAATATAAATTGAAACCAGCATGCAAATTCTACTTAATACTGCTCTCAGAATATACCTCATTCCGTGATCATAAATCAGCTTCTGGCTTAAATATAAAAACACTCCATTTGAGAATAATGTGTCAGAGATGGATGTTCTGTGGCAGCTTGCCTACATACTTGCTCCAAGATATTTCAATAAGTCGTACACGCACACATACACACACACACACACACACACCACATGTGTGGAGACGGGGCGGGGGAGAGGAGAGTTTTAAAGACTACTGAAAGGGCTATAACTTAGTTAAGCTCAGTGATGCTTTTTAGGTGACATGGAAGATCATTCATATATTTATAATGTACAATACCCATACACATTTTTAGCAAATGTACAGATTGGTCTTCATGTGGGACTAACCCCTAAAAAGCAGAGTGGGACAATCTTAGTCTCTGTTCCCTGACATTGAATCTGCTTCTCCCTACCTGGACCTCATGGTTGAGCCTCAGTGGGAGAGGATGTGCCTAGTCCTACTGGGACTAGATGTCTCAGGGTGGGGTGGTACCCCAGAGGGGCTTCCCTTTCTCTGAGGAGAAGGGGGAGGCAATGAGGGGTAAGGATTTGTAAGGGTGGTACTGGGAAGAGAGAATGGAGGGGGCTGCGATTGAGATGTAAACTGAATAAAAAATATAAATTGCTGGTATCAAAAAAAGATACCAGATGAAAATATGAGATATTGGGCTGTTAAGATATGTGTCTCTAATCATTTAATCACATAAGATATGTGAACTAATAATTTTCTTTAGAATTGTATTTAAAAAAATTCAGGTCTGGAGAGATGGCGCAGCCATTAAGGAAAGGTTAAGCTCACAAGCCAAACACCAAAATTCAAATAAGGTATTTTTACTACAAGGCAAGAGAAGTATCTTATCTGAAACACTAACTACAACGTAATTTAAAGTTTTTGAAATTTAAAAGACTGACATTTCTTCCTTAGAGTGAAATACTTTGTAATATATATCAACTATACCACCAAATAAAGCAACAGTGACTTTCTTGTTAATTTTATTTTGCGCATGCTCTTTAGCATGATTTTAAACAAATGATAAACCTTGGATTATAAAAGTGAGAACCACACCCTGGGAGTGGTAGTTCTTTTCCACATGTGAGTGTTAAATACTTTTTCACAGCTAAATAAAGTGAAATTAGGAGAAGAGCTGGCACCACCAGTGATACAGACCCTGGCAAGAGGATGTGGTCAAAGACAAGTGTTTCTTTAAGTACTGGGGTGATATCAGCCACTAAGTAGGGTCTCTGAAGCTGCATGAACTTGGCTACAGAGAAATCAATGTAAACTGGTTCCATATTTACCTCCACTGGAAGCTGAATGAATCTATAGCCCGTGAGACATTTAGGAACAACAGAAGTCACCTGGATGCAAAATTAAACTGCTTGAGGTATTTAGGGGGAATACTTGATGTACAGTTTTGTCAAGGTTTTGAACACATTTATTACATTAGCTTTTCAAATTCTCAGAACACTTGCCCCAAGCAGGCCCTGATCCTCATTAACTGATTGTGTAAGACTCCTCCAACCACTGTTTTGTCCAAATAGGTCCCAAGTTTTCAGACTCCCAATTCCAAGAAAGACTTGGTTCAACTAGGTTACAAAGCAGCTGCCATATCCCTGTGCTCTTTGTTCAAGTTGTACTTTAAGTGGAGTATAAGATAAATCAGCATCCTGCCTCCCAGAGCATACCCTAGGGAAAGAAACAAGACCGGAAATACAGAGACTCAGTAATATTGGTCTCGGTGCTCTGATGACTTGCTCTACTACATCAACTTGCCCTGTATGTCCCTTCCATTCTAAGAATATGACTTTTTTTTCTCATAACACAACCAACCAACCAACCAACCAACCAACCAACCAACCAAAGAGCATACATGAGCTGGTTCTAGCTACCACCACTCCATACACTGCACATATATAACAAAAGTGCAGCTTGGTCTTTTTGAGAGTCCAATAACTCAAGCAGGGGATGTATGTGTATCTGTTGTCTGTCTGTGGATCCTGTGCTGTCATGTCTGGGCTCAGTGGGAGAGGATGTGCCTAGTCCTGCAGTGACTTGATGTGCCAGGGTGGGTTGGTAACCAAGGGGCTCCTCCCCCTTCTCAGATGTGAAGGGCATGCGGGATGGGGGAAGGGGCTATGTGAAGGGGAGACTGGGAGAAGAGGTGGGGGCTGCAATCAGGATGGTAAGTGAAAAAAATTAATTTATGGGGGAAAAAAAAAGTACTGGTCTCAAGTGCTGCGAATAGAGCTCAGTGGGTGAGCATTGTCTAGTACGCACAGACCTTGGATTTGATTGCCAGTGTCACCAAGATAACAAAACAGCAGCATCAATGACAATGCACGTTAACAAAATATGCTGCCTGGCACCTGACCTACAAATGCAGCTTCAGTAAAGTCTGTGGCAGCATCATATGAGTAATAACACAGGGTCCACAGCCCCTTCCCCTATCCCGCATCCCCTTCACATCTGAGAAGGGGGAGGAACCCCTTGGTTACCAACCCACCCTGGCACATCAAGTCACTGCAGGACTAGGCAAATCCTCTCCCACTGGCCTTAAAGATAACAAAGTGGGAGGGACTCACCTGCTCACCAAAAACTTACGTTCCTGAAGAGAGACTTTCTTTAGCATCGACATGTGACAACTAACTAGTTTGGGGCTAACATACATAGTGAAAATAAGCTAATTATTTTAACATGCAAATATGAAATTTTATAAAGATTGCATTAAAAATGTACATTTTTCTTGGTGTTTGGAGACAGAGTCTTTCTTGTAACATAGCCCAGGCCATCTTAGGATTTCTTGTTTCTCCTTCTTCAGTATCTTGAGTGCTGATATTGCTGGTGAGTACCACCATGCTAGCTCCAGGTAACACAGTGAATTTCAGAGTTAACCTCCTGTGAGTGAAGTAATTATTTACAAGAACCCTTGTGGCATTTAGAGGAGAAATCTAAAAACAGCCATTTTTTAATCTAGATACTAAATTGGATCATTCTATTGGTAGACCTAAATATAGTTCTTGTATTATAAGTCATATATCTTACACAGTGCTATAAAATGTCTGAAATAGAAGTATTATAATAAATTATTTAATTTATGTAATTTTATATAGATTTATGAAATTTTATATAAATTATAATATTATTTAAAAATTAAAATATTAAGATACTGTATCAGCCATAAAACTGATAATGTAAGAAGCCTGGCTGTTAAGAGACTATTTTTTTTTTGTATGTTCCTGAGGAAAACATTCTTTCCCAGGAGCCATGCGGTTTATACTTGGGCATCACTGGCCCTGTAGCCTCTGCCACAGTTCCTTAGTCTGTTTGTGTAGCTCAAAGGTAACCTTGAACAACAAAAAAAGCAAGTGAGTTTGTATTTCTTTGGAAGTTCATTTACAAAACCTTACAGTGAGTATCTTTGGCAGCCCTATCATGGGCCACAGTTGACTGATCCCCAAGAAATAAAAGTTCTGCAATTTTGCTGTCCTGCCTGACTCACCTTTATAAAAAAACGGGCACTAAGGTTAATCAAATAGCCAGTCAGCATCTCTTTTTTCCAGGAATGCCCATGGTGCCGAATTCGACTTTACCACCAACTATACACTAAAGTGCTTTAATTATTCATTAGACATTCATGAAAGGTACATTAATTGTTAACATCAAAGGAAGTTAGGAATTCCTAAGTGGGTTGTTAAGTGGGCACCGAAGAATAGGCTTCAGATTCTTCCTCATACTGCCCACATCATTAAATAGATAGTCCAACAAACTTATCCTTGAAAGAGTGGACTGTAATGTTACTTTTTAAATGAGTGGTTCTATCACTTGAGATTTTATTAATATATTACCATTTTATGCTAATATCATTTGCTAAACAATTTTTCATAGACAGCAAATTTGGGGAAATTACATGGAAATGAGGAATGATATGAAAGCAAACTGGAAAATTAATTTCCAAATTGGTCATATCACATGTAGGTTCAAGCACATTAAAGTTTAGGAGCTTTGTAAAAGGGGTTCTTGGGAAAGGAGAGAAGTGGTGGGGGGGGGCAAGGATGACAGGGTGGGTAATGGGGGGCCAACATGAGCAATAATTTGATACCTGAGATGCTTAATAAGAAAGTCAGCAAGGTTTTAGCTGCAATCTTACAAAACTATGTGATGCCTCGAAGTATATGTGAGAGGGTAGGAGATGTCTTCAGAGTGACACAGAGTCATTAGAAGACATTGGACCAGGTGAAACCAGACTTGCTTACATTTTTATTCAGATTTGTTATTTAACTACTAATAGCTTTCCATAAATAAAAATAAGAATTTACCTTTATTAAGTTGTGACATTGCAGTAAGGACCCTTCAAATAACACCTGAAGGATTATTGCCGTGCCAAATACTGAGAAAGGGTGTTTTGAAGTCGTTTTCTCAAATTTATTCTCTTGTTTCAAAAACTCAAATTTACCAAAGGCTACTAAACTATATCTAGTAGTTTATAAGAAAATGTAAATTGTAAAAATATCCAAATGGTTTCTGATCTCCTTATCTTATGTCCACAAATTCATTATGATCTACTTAAAATACAAGGAAACATTCATAAACTAGTAACCACTATCCAGAAAAGGCCAGATAACATTGGAAACAAAACATGGAATTCAATATTCATATATTTGAAGATAGAAACTTAATGCACCATTGTTACTTATTAAATGACATAAACTAACTCCAAACTTTTATGCACTGAGCCTCTAAATCAATTGAAAATTGTTAGACATTGCCTCATAACGGAAGATTTGTGTCTTGCATAAAACCCTGAAATGGCTGGGTTCCACCTCTCATTCAACTCCACTGAATAGGAAGAAGAGGAAAACACACATCTGTTGAATGTCTATAGTGTAATTGATTTGTATGTATTACAGTGTTGTACTTCTTCATGGTCAACCATTGATCGGATATTATTGAGGAATCAAAGCCACTAAGAAATATTCTCTCCTAAAACTTCTAATGCCAAGGCAGTTCTCATTCCAGCTCTCCATGTTAATTCCATGAACATTCTTTCTTGGATTTAAAGATCCAAAAGCAAACCTCTAGGGTAACATGTTTCCCTGAGTGACTCTAAAACACTGGTCATTTCATAATAGTAACTCTACAATCTGCCCAATCATAAAGGAATATATGATGGTTCCAAAATGCAGGTAGTCAGAGCACCTGTTAGAACTATGAAAATTTTATACCAGAATCAAGCACCGAGGAAGGCCTACAGTTTTGCATATTAAAATGTCATCACTACTTAAGATGAAGCCACACGATTATGTTGATTACAAGTTTCTGAAATGTTGATTGTGTTCCTGGTCATGGTCATCTGAAACCATTTCTACAAGCAGTAGCTGTCCTAGTTTAATCAAATTCACAGATTTGGAGTCTATGCATGGACAAGAAAAAACTAAGGAAGTGTACTTATTTATTTTTTGTGGTAGATTACTAATGAATTATGCATCTAAACCTCTTGTCACTATAAATTCTACATATGGGAATTCCTAACAAAATTAAATGTTTCAAGCAACATATTGATGGGAATCTTATAACACATTGCAACTCTAAAATATATCTTTGCATAAAATATTTTATGGACCTTATGTACTATTAATTTTCTAACATTTGTCACCTTTACTAATTCCTCTTAGTCCCTTTCCACCGTTGTCATTTCTGTAGTAACTTACATCATTGCAAGATTATACACACAATCAGGACAGACCTTGTGCTTTACTGTGGCTCCAGCAATGGGTGTGCCTTTCATTATATTAGCCCCCCAATTTGATTGGTTGAAAGACTCATTCAAAAGACTAGATAATATGACAGCTAAGTTAGAATCTAGTCAAAGGGACGACAAATCTTGATGCATGGGTCATGCCCTGTTCTGCACACTTAGTGGTCGAGAACACACAACAACTTCACATTCAGTTCTTCCGAGTCTGCCTGGATTGCTTTCTCAGGACTCTTGCAACTCTCACATAGTATCTAACAATTATACCATCTATCTCTCATTAGGAGTGATATCCCAGGAAACAAACAATTTATCCTATTCTTTATTCCTCCTCAAACATGCAGCAATATGCCCCCCACAGATACTTAGCATAGATTAGTAATTAAAATTCTCCTCAGTGGAGACATGTCAGCAGATAAGGTAAATATGTTTCTTAGTTATCTGGAGAAGCGGGTGACGAGGAAAACTAGGGAGCCTCTGGGACATATGACTGCTTCATAGTGTTGCTTAGAACTTATGAGTACAAAGACTGGCTGTTCTAGATTTCTCAAAATTTCCTAACACCATGGCCTCAGTAAAAGCCTCAGATGCTGCTGTGAGAGCCTTTGAAATGCATCTATCAATAAACAGGAGGCAGACAAATCTTTTTAAGTCACTTTTGAGCAAACTCCTTCATCCCAATAGTACCAGTTGTGTGCACATTACCCGCTCTCCCTTGTCGCCTTTATGTCCAAAGGATCCCAGCGTTCCTGGCAATCCTGATTCCTCCTGAGGGAAAAAAAATAAATGCCTGTGTCAGAATCACTCTGTTTCATTTCTCCAAAGCTATCTATCTATCTATCTATCTATCTATCTATCTATCTATCTATGTCTGTCTATCTACCATCTGTCTATCTACCTATTTACCTATCTTCTATGATCTATCAATTTATCTACAATGTATCTAATTTATCCTCTTTCTGTTATCTATCTATCCATCTATCTATCTATCATCTGTCTATCATTCATCTATCTATTGTCTGTCTGCTTACCTTCCTGCTGCCTATCTTATTTGCCTGCCATCATTTGTCTCCCTAACTGCCTGTTTTTAGAACAGACTTCTAAACTGCTATGAACATAAGAACTACTCCTAGAGGTCCATGGGCCCAGCATCCCTGATCAAAGAACCATATAGGTTCAGATGAAGCTCATTAATTGTATATGCCACACAGAGACAATCAATTAATAGGAAAGAGACAGCTGGATGAAAATTTGCAGATGCTGGGCAAATTGAGTCATCAAGCAACAAAGGAGGAATACTTGCACCGTATTTATTTATTTATTTATTTATTTATTTATTTATTTATTTTTGAGTGTTTTTGTTGAAGATCAGGAACTTTTCATCTAGGACTGAATTCTCAAACTGTGGCCTATTCCTACCATGTGCTGTGTACTCAGTACTTCCTGAACTGAAACCCATTCCTAACATGTTTATGTACACAGTACTTCCCTGTCATACATTGGTTCTTCTCAACTTTCTATTAATTGTAACTTTAATACATTGAAAGAAAAAAATAAAAATCAAAAATGCAATCTTTAACTTCCTTTCTCTGGCTCTTGTCTGTGACTGAATTGTATTTGAGACTTGATTAGGCACAAGGCACTTTCTGTGTACCACAAGCTACAGCCAAGGAGCCCAGGCCACTGTGTGGAGTGACCTTTCAGTGGGCACATATGAAAGCTAACATACCTTGTTTGGAATGCACTGGCATGCATCTCTAAGTTCCTGCTTTCCTGGCAGATATGAGGATATTTTAGCAGTGTGAGAGGTCACCCAGGATGCAGTGGTACTTCCAAAGTCGTCTTGCTCTGGACACTAAAATCCCCAAAGAGAATTTAGAGAATGATGTCAGATTTTGCTGTTAGCTCCTATCAAGCCAGAGATGTCTGGATGCCTGCCATCCTTCCTTCTTGGTAACCAAGCATTGTCACACATGTATAAAAGTTTATTACATTATTCTATCACTAAGCCTGCAGTGTACTTAACCACACTGAGAACACACAAAGAGTGTATGAAAACTGATTATTTTATTGGGAAATTTTAAAGCCACATTAGGTAGCCTTATGATTAGTATAGTACATTGATGATAGTACATTCTTGCAATAAAACACTTCACACAAGCAAAATGTGAATAACATGTGGCAAACAAAAGTTTAAAAGCATATAATTTTAGTTGGTAAGATACAGGCACTTCAGCAAGATGGTGATAACTATAAGTAAAGCTGGAAATGATTTCATTGTACACTCTAAGATGATGATTAGTTAATCACAGTATTGTCTATTCTAGTCCAGTGGTCTTTAAAGATATAAAAGTAGGGGATTCTGAATCTGGTGAGTTTAGGACAGGCTGAACATGATTATAAAGAGACAAAATTTTCTCCCTGTATTTCATTCAGAAGGCTGGAGAGAAAGTAGTTAGAAGCCAGGGCTGGTTTGTGGAGAACACAAGTTCAGTTCTCAGCGCCTACATCTGGAGACATACTGCAGCTGTTACTCTAACCTCTGATGGTCTCTTCTGCACACATATCAACATGTACACAGAGACACACACACATGCATAAACACACATGTACGTATATGTATATATAATTAAGTAAATGTGTATAGAGGAAGTGTCACATATTGATTCTAAAGAGAATTTCAATGTCTCTTCTCTCCTTGACAACTCATACCACACTGCTCCCCATGGCTAACTCTTTATTTGCAGCTTCAGCGAAAACAAAGCAACCGGTAGAAAAACCCATTGGTTGCAAATTATTCATGAGTGAAAAACTGCATTCAGGTTATGCAAATAAAAGAGTCAATGGTTAGCTAATGTGGCGTGAGCCCACGGTAGATACTTTTTTCATCTTCATATATGATGTTTATTCCCTTCCTGCATTTTCTAAAGTAGAATTCATAAATGATTCCTGAATAATAGGTATCACTCTAATATTTGTAGTAACAAGAAGACTCCTAATACACTTCACATCCAGACACACTGTGACCAGAATCTTGTATTTACCACTAGGGACTCCATGCTCATTGCCACTATATTTGATGACCATTGGGTCATCTTAATAAATTTTCAATTTAAAAGCCTAAAAATTATATTCAGATGAAACAAGATTGCTACACAGACAGTTCATTCTTCCCAGATGATTTATTATTTCCCATGTACTTTTTACTTTACATCCCCAGTCATGTGAAATTTGATTGTTTTAGAGACTGAAAATCTGGCTTACTAGAAGTGAAGCACGTCTATAGATAGTCTTGAATAAATTTCACCTTTGAAGTACTTGATAAAATATTAACACGAAAATCATATGTGCGGTCTAATATTAATGGATAGAAAATTTTAATGTACAGACATAATGACGTTTTCTGCCTTTAGACATTTACATGTTTATGAATACTGTTATTGTGGGTGTCGATATGTGTGTGGTTTATGTGTATGTGGTGTGTATATATGTGTGTAGGTGTGTGCACCTATGTGCTCTCACAGAAGTCAAGGGGGGTTGGCTGTCCTCCTTTATCACGTTCTATCTTAATCTTTGAGGCAGGATCTCTCTCTGAAACATGGAGCTTGCAATACTGGGTGAGGGTAGCAGTGGGCAAGCCTCAGGGATGTTCTGTTTGCCCAGACACTATAGTACCAAGGCTAAATGAAGAGCAAGAATGCAGTTCACCATGGTTGTGCAACAAGCACTCTTAACCACGGAGACATCTCTCTAGCCGCCTTTAAGACTTTTTTTGTTTTTTTCAAAAATAGAAAGCAAAGAGAGTTTGTTTCAAATGTTCACCAACTGCATTTAATGACTTTTAGGATTATCTTTCTTATGTATTCCTGCTTGTGAAATGTGTCAGAGTTCTATTTACTTTTAATTACAGAATGAATGGTGATGTCATCCCCACAAATGGTCATCAGCATGAAAAATACCGTGTTTGGTTATTTTTACATACTTGGAATAAATTCCTAACTTATTTTCAACTGTAAAGCTGATTTCCAAATAATCTTTGTAAACATTGCTATTTATCTTTTTTATTAAATTTTAAGGTTAGCACTGTGAAGTAGACTATTAATGTGTAAAGTCATGTCAGACTTAAGCTACTTCATTCAATTCTTCATATATTTCTATTTTAACCCGTTTTCCATAGTAATCTATTAACAAAAGGCAATGAATAATGATGAACATAACATTTACAAATATAAAAACATTGTTACATTACTTTTAGGTGAAAGGAAACAGTTAGTTTAAGAATCTCAATATAACATGATCAGAATTACTTACAACAAACTTTTGGAATAAGAAAACCTTCATGATTAAAGGTATAGGTTCAAGAAGCCTTGGTATTTCAACTCTGTAGACTGGCATTCAAGCTATCTTTTTAGGTATTTATAGAAAGATATTTGGCAGACTTTCACTTTGCTTGGAATGAGATCCGTGAATTGGGTTTGAGATACGCTTTATACAGCCAAGTTATATAAGCAAGGCATAATATTTGAAAGACTCTGAGTTATTTGGCTAGATTTCACTTTACTATGCAAACCGCATGAGAGAAGTCATAAGAGTTTTTAAAGTAAAAAAAAAATCACTGATTAAAAATTTCATATAGAGTTCCTATTAAGTGTAGATGTTTGGAGAAATTAAGATCCAAAGAAACAAAACATTGAATATTGAACTTTTGCTTTTCAAATGTTCTTTGGGGAAGTTTTTATTATTATTATTTCCTATTGAAAGCCATTTTTTTGTAGTTGACAAATCAAGAAGTAAAGCGCTCCTGCTGTGCGGTGGTTTGAAGGAGAAAAAGATCCCCAGGGGCTCAACCACTTCAGTACTTGGTCCCCAGTATGTGGTGCCCTTTGAGGAGGTGGTGGTGCCTTGGTGGAGGACTTATGTCACTGGGGAGGGCTTTACAACTTCATACTCTTGCTCTACTTCCTCTTCCTTCTCTCTCCTTTGTGTTTGAGACAGAAGGTATGATCTCTCAGCTTCAAGCTCTGGCTGCCTGCTGCCAGGCCTCCCCTCTCCCACCACCATTATGGACTCTTCTTCTGGAACCAAAAACAAAAGTAAAAAATAAAACTCTTTCTCCCATAAGTTAGCTTTGGTGATGGTATTTTATGGCAGCAATAGAACACAAACTAATGCATGTGTTGACAGTCTATTGCTAACAAAGTGCTAGATATAAAAGAATTTGAAAGTAAATCCTTCCACCACTGTTTAATTTATACTTTAATAAATTTAGAGCAAATATAATTATATTAATAAATTGCAACAGCATGGGAGACTATTACACTGAGACAGAGAGCCCTGAATTTTATTTTCGTGGAATGAAATACATGGATACAGGGTTGACGGCTGTAGAATAGGGTGAAGAATATGTAATATTCACCCTAACTCACTGGGTTGATGTTTTGTTACAAACAAGAAATCACTTAGGACTTTGAGGAAAAGATGACCAGACTGGGATTCTGTTCATGTCTGTCAGGTTTTTTCCTTAATGCAGTGTCTATTAGATCAATGGTTAGTAACAGATATTTGCTGGAAGACAACAAATGCATACGTAATTCAGTGATTTAGAGACTCATTCTGGTGATACTAACGAGGAAAAGAATGTATTAGAAGTGTAGCCGGCATGATGAGGTGAAAGCTAGGCATAAGGTAAAATGTACTTGACAATGGCGAGACATAAAAGGGAATGGAATGTATCACAAAACAAAACTAGACAAGGGTTGGCTAATCTTATGATGTGGGGCCCATTAAGGGGGAAAGATCTGACAAATGGCAGCACCTCCAATCAGCTGGGGACTCAGATGAGACAAAGCAACAGGTACAGGGCGGAAGTTGTACATTGAGACTGGTTCTCACGAGGTTGAGGCCAATGTGAGCACAAATCACCATCAAATTCCGGTGTGCAACTCTGTGGTTGAAGTGTGAGCATATTCTAAGAAGGGCTCCGAACTGACAATAAATTACTCACCCAGCTTCAACTGAAATACTTCATAGTGCCTTACACATAGAATCTACAGGTGACGAATGCCAATTAAAAGATAACACACTTGTTTGTGTTTCACAGGGTAAGAAAATTAACTTACCTTAGTAGGTGATAAGTCACAACATGATTCTTCAGCTAGGAAGTTTGCGTTACAGTAGATTCTAAGTTGGTGAAGTTCAATCTAGTAAGAGTAAGTAGCAAACACACATCATTGGTTTTCAGAATCAAATTTAGGCGTTATTAACCACAGCAATTTAAACAGAAATAAAAGGAAAGTTAATATAAATGACTGATACATATTTATAATGGTTCATTTTAATTTAGGATTCATGGCTTTAAGGATCACTTGAGAAACAGTCAGCTACAGAGGAAGATCGTTAGAGAGAGGAAATGAGTTAATGAAAAACAATGGCAAAGCTTGGCTGATTGTCTCAAGCAATAAGAATGAAATATTGAACTAACAAAAAACTCTACAAATATCTTATTAGAGATATGCTGCTGTTATACAATGTAACTCCTTACAAAATTACATTCAAAAGTAAAACTTTGCAGAGAGATGGTCAGAGGTGTGAGTGTGTGAAGAAAGAGTCCTATTTGAGGTATGAAGTAAACGTGCCATTCTCAATAAAGAGAAAAGAAGATAATTAGGTTTTGCCTGAAGTCTGCAGAAAGCCTGTGGTCTTTATACGATCCTGAGCAAGACTCAAAAGCCAGACCCAGCAGCACCTGTCTGCAGTCCTAGTATCCATGACTTTGACACAAGAGGAGTGCAAACTAACGTGGGTTGTATGTGGTGTTCCAGACCAGTCTAGACTACCTAGAGCAATCCTGTCTCAATAGGATGAAAACCAAAGGATTCACAATTTTATTCATTTATTCATTTTTACAAAAGCCTCTTCTATTCACAGAAAATTCTCCCTTTTTTGTCATTTAGACATGAGATGAATAGACTTCATTGGAAAAGATAACCATAGCTTTAATGGAAAGATCAGAACAATTGTCTAGGAAATGGTAAATGGTGCTTATTACTGATAAAATGTCAGTATGATGTGTTTGTATCATCTTCTTCAACTCCTAGGCTACTGAAATATCAAACAATACTGTATATCAGCAAGCAGTGACTGGAGCCCTGGACTTAGCCTGCTGTTGGGAATTCAGGGTTGTAATTAACAAAGAAGTATATATTAGACTTGGTGGATAGCATCAATCGGACTTACTCTCTCCCTGCTTCCTTCCCTCCTTTCTCCTGACCCTTTCTCTATGCTTCTTTATTGACAGTTTAACAGATCTCAGTTATGCATTACTTTGATGTTAATAAATGTTTTTATACGGAAAATGCAAATTAACGTGTTGTAAGAGTTCATCTATGGTTATAGAAAACAGACATCTAACTTGACCCTACCCTATACACACAACAAAATCCAGGAGATATCCTCTCATGTGCACTATACTGAGATTGACAAAATAAATTTGGCTCATAGGAAGTATCAGACATTTCAGAAAATTTATGGACTTATTAGCAGCCTCATTTCTATGGGTAACACAAAAATGTACACGATCTGGTGATATATATATATGAACTTTACAAGGTCATTGAGATGAATTTTCATGTGAAGAGTTTAAGTAAATACTTAGTCTAAAAAAGTGTTGGAGCAAGGATGCAAATTATGCAATATAAAGAATGAAGATGTTATAATTAACTAATGAAGCTTATAACAGAAGTTTATTCTAAGCATTGTTGTCAAAATAATGGGTAAGTGGGGACTGGCCAGATTGCTCAGTGGCAAGGGCACTTGCTCTGCAATTGTGATCATCTGAGTTTGAATTCCCAGCTCCTGTATCAAGAATGTAACATATCTGGGTGTCTTTATATAACCCAAGTGTTAGAGGTAGCAACAAGTGGTCCTGAGTGCTCACTGGCAAGCAGGCCTATCAGAAAAGCTGGGCTTCTGGCTCACCAAGAGATCTAGTTTCAAGAGCAGGAAATGATAAAGAATCCCAGACACCCAATATCCTACTCTGCCCTCACATGTACCTACACAGTATACCTGTCTGCACCCTCACACGGATGTAGCACCTATGAATGCACCACACACAAACATACCACATTTACGCACCAGGTATTGAAAGCACACCATGCTCAGCTCTGCCTAAGAGCTATTTTACCTAATTAAAGATAGATTATAAATTTTAAAGGATTTCAATCCAGTACTAATTATTTATATTTGTATTTATGATGAGTGCAGGTCTCAACCCTCATCAAAGAAGCTACTTTTGTGGTGGATCACGGCTCACTAGAAACCATGACAGGAAAAAAAAAAGCAAATAAACGACCATGGCCTATGATCAATAATACATCAGTAATAATACCCATTATTTATTGGCAGATTTTAGTCCTGGTGCTGGCATGGAGAATTTGAAAGCAAGAACAATAGGGATTTTTTTTGTTGTTTTTGTGTTTGTTTACCCCCATGTTCTAATTTATAGTGAACAGATTATGATAAAGAACCACAGCCCCAACCCTATACTATTACAAGTACCTGTACTGAATCTATCTTGTAACTGAAGATACGAACAAATTAACAGATCCAAGCTGGGATTCTGACTCAAGCCAGCCATCTCTCCCTGTGGCTCTGATGGATTCTTAGAACAGGCTGCTCTGCTCTGTGTCTATGCCTGGTCATCCAGGACCCCAAAGCCGGAGAGTCTTTCTGATCTGTTCATAGAGTGTATCTTAGAGAAAAATGTTTTAAAATCATATTTCCTTGACTATGTATCTGTACCTATACAGCTTTTTCTTCCAAACAATCTTTAGGAAGAGCAAGCCCTCCAAAGGCGTATTTGTACAAGACTTTATTTCTGAGATGCAACTTCATTGCCTGCACTTCATGTCTACAGCTTTGGCATTTATTATTGGTAAATCTCCACACAGATATTTAGAGACCTTCTTATCATTTAACCCATGAGAAAACATTCATTATTAAATTTAACTAGTTCTCCCCCTTAAAAGGTTATTGGCCTTATTTTGCAAGGAAATCAACAGTAAATTCATATGATTTTAGCTTCAGAATATAATTTTTAAAGGACATTTCATCCAAAAGAGGTTTTCTGGCCATGTTTGCTCATCCAAATGTCCCACGGATAGATTTAAAGACTTTATTTCTGTCAAAGGAACTCTAAAAAGACATTATAAGTTGTGGGAAATGCAGTTGAGTTGCTATAGGGAGCTTGAATGAATTGGCTCTTGTTCTTGAATGAAAACATCAGATAGTCTGGAACCGTTTAAAGTTCATCTTTTTTCTAACCCTTTTATTCAAAACATAAAGGCTTGGCTAAGCTTATACTTTCTTTGTGTTGTATTTTCAATTTCTCACTAAAACTTACTCTTAATAATCTTAGTTTTGAAGGGCATGATCCAGTTATTTTAAATTGGCTAACTAGAAAATGAGAGAAACAGAATATAGTTATATGTGAAACATACAGTTGAAAATAAACATTCTTCATACACAACAATATAAACATTGATGAGAGAGAGGTCTTTAGTGTGTGTAATCATTAAAGCAAGAAATGGCTTCCCTCCTTCCATTTTTCTCCTCCTCCTCCTCCTCCTCCTCCTCCTCCTCCTCCTCCTCATCATCATCATCATCATCATCTTCCTCCTCTTCCTTCTTCTTCTTCCTCCTCTCTCTCTCTCTCTCTCCCCTCTCTCCCTCCCTCCTTCCTTCCCTCCTTCTCCCTCTCCCTCTCCTCTCTTCCCTCTCCCCCTCTCCTCTCCCTCCCCCTTCCCCTTTCCTCTTCTCCCTCTCCCTTTTCTCTCTCCCTCTCCCTGTCCCCTTTCCCCCTCCCTTCTCTCCCTTCCCCCTCCCTCTCCTCCTTCTCCTTCTCCTCCTCCTCCTCCTCCTCCTTCCTCTCTCTCTCCCTCTCTCTCTCCCTCTCTCTCTCTATCTCTATCTCTATCTCTATCTCTATCTCTATCTCTATCTCTATCTCTATCTCTATCTCTATCTCTATCTCTATCTCTATCTCTATCTCT